>NW_027594313.1:5000-19206 GCF_964213995.1 Mustelus asterias | reverse complement strand
GGAACAGCTTGGTCGACAGCTCAGCTATTACCGGGAGGCTCATGATTGGTTGATCCAGTGGATTCAGGAGACTAAAGAGCGTCAGGAGAAGATCCAGGCCAGACCAATCAGAGACAGCAGGAGCCTGAAGGAACAGTTGCAGCAAGAGAAGGTACGTGGCAGGGGATGGGGCACCCAGGGAAGACTGAACCCAGAGGGGACCCTGGGGAGAGGCAAGCCTACGACATGGAGAATTGAATGGGGAGGGACCCAGGGAAGAAGGGAACAGGAATAGGAGTAGAAAATATGAACCTGTTCTTCAATTCATACAAACTAGAAGCAGGATGAGGCCATTCAGCCCTTCTAGCCTGCTTCACCATTCATTTTGATCATGGTTGATCATCGAATTCAATATCCTGATTCCCCCTCCCCCCATATCCCTTGATCCCTTTAGCCCCAAGAGCGAAATCTAATTTCTTCCTGAAATCAGAGAATGCTTTGGCCTCAACTACATTCTGTGGCAGTGAATTCCACACATTCACCACCCTCTGGGTGAAGAAATTTCTCCTCACCTTAGTTCTAAAACGTTTACTCCTTATCCTCAAACTATGACCCCCAGATCTGCATTCCCCCACGATTGGGGACATTGATCATGGCTGATATTGAGCTTCAAGTACACCAGGTATACTAGATCTACTGGTTCCCCTTTATCTACCCTATGAGTTACACCCTCAGAAAAATAATAAATTTGTTCAACAGGATTTCCCTTTTGGAAAACTAGATTGACTTTTTGTAATTGCCTTGTTAAGACTTGCTGACGAACAGATTCCAGTATTTTCCTCACAACTGACGTTAGACTAACTATTCACTGTTTTCTCTCCACCTCCTTTCATGAAAAGTGGTGTAACATCTGCCAACTTCCAGTCAAAAGGACGATTCTGAATCTCAGGAATTTTTGGAAAATCAGAGCTAGTGCAATCACTTTCTCTGAAGATATCTCTACTGGAACTCTGGGTGTAGCACAGTAAGAAGTCTCACAACACCAGGTTAAAGTCCAACAGGTTTATTTGGCACTAGTTTTTACAGTCTCAGGCTCCTTAATATGGATTGCTTCATCGGCATCTCCGCAATCTGGGTGTAGGCCCGGAGTCCTGGGGATTTGTTGGAATTTCGTCTCAAAGCTTCACCAATACATTTTCTCAACTGATTTAATCTCCCCCCTCTGTTCAGCCCCTAGTTTACCAACTATTTCTGCTATGATAGTTGTGTCTCCCACTGTGAAAACAGCACAAAATATTTGTTCAATTTCTTTGCTATTTCCTCATTCCCCAATGATAATTTCTCCTGCCTTTGCTTCTCAGGGGCAACATTTACTATAAATGAGCCCCAGTGTTTGCTGACACTTGCTATTCTTCATTTCCATCCATACTGATGTTCATTGCAGTGATAATATTTGGTGCAGGAATGAGACAAAAGCTTGTCTTTCACCTTCAGCAAATTTATTCTTCAAACAACTCAGTAGAGTTACAAGCTATGGACCTTTAATTTCAATGTTTTACTCTGAGCAATGGATTCATTCGCTGTTATACAATTCCTGTTAAACTCTCTCTCCCTTCCTGTTCCACTCTGTTTGCCTTTATCCACATTGCTATACTGTTCCAATACCTCAACCTTTCTCTTTGGGTTTCTAAGTCTTCTGGATAGTCAGAAGCTTTTCCCCAGGGTGGAAGAGTCAATTCTAGGGGGCATAGGTTTAAGGTGCGAGGGACAAGGTTTAAAGGAGATGTAGGAGGTAAGTTTTTTACACAGAGGGTGGTGGGTGCCTGGAACTCGTTGCCGGGGGAGGTGCTGGAAGCAGATTCGATAATGAGTTTTAAGGGGCGTCTGGACAAATACATGAATAGGATGGGAATAGAGGAATATGGTCTCCGGAAGGGCAGGGGGTTTTAGTTTAGTCGGGCAGCACGGTCGGTGCAGACTGGGAGGGCCGAAGGGCCTGTTCCTGTGCTGTAATTTTCTGTATTCTTTACCTGTACCCTCCCCCTCTTACATTAAATCCCTGTCCACAGCCCTAGTTATACAATTGACCGGATCACTGATCCCAGTCCAATTGAAGTGCAGCCCATCGTAATGCACTAGGTGATTCTTGGTCCTCCTCCTCCCATTCCAACTTGTTTTCCAGCCATGCGGAGATATCCTCAATCCTGGTACTGAGCAGGCAACACAACCTTTGGAGCTGCCGTCCTTGGCAGCAGAGATTAGTATCTATCCCCATAGTGCCCCCTATCGCTACCACATTCCTCTTCCGGAGACACATTCACACAGCGAGTGGTTAGGATCTGGAATGTACTGTCTCAGAGTGTGGTGGAGACAGATTCACACAGCGAGTGGTTAGGATCTGGAATGCACTGTCTGAGAGTGTGGTGGAGACAGATTCACACAGCGAGTGGTTAGGACCTGGAATGCACTGTCTGAGAGTGTGGTGGAGACAGATTCACACAGTGAGTGGTTAGGATCTGGAATGCACTGTCTGAGAGTGTGGTGGAGACAGATTCACACAGCGAGTGGTTAGGACCTGGAATGCACTGTCTGAGAGTGTGGTGGAGACAGATTCACACAGTGAGTGGTTAGGATCTGGAATGCACTGTCTGAGAGTGTGGTGGAGACAGATTCACACAGCGAGTGGTTAGGACCTGGAATGCACTGTCTGAGAGTGTGGTGGAGACAGATTCACACAGTGAGTGGTTAGGATCTGCAATGCACTGTTTGAGTGTAAACAAAGAACAGTACAGCACAGGAACAGGCCCTTTAGCCCTCCAAGCCTGCGCCAATCACGTTTACCTATCTGGACCAACTGCTTATGTCCCTCTATTCCTTATCTGCTCATGTGTCTTATCCAGATAAGTCTTAAATGTTGCTAACGTAACTGCTTCAACCACCTCACTTGGCAGTGCACTCCAGACCCCCGCCACCCTCTGTGTAAAAAACCTCCCCCGCACATCTCCACTGAACCTTTCCCCCCTTGTAATTGTCATTTCTGACCTGGGAAAAAGCTTCCAATTGTTCAACCTATCTCTCCCCCTCATAATTTTATAAACTTCCATCAGTTTGCCCCTCAGCCTCCGTCTTTCCAGGGAGAACAATCCCAGTTTATTCAATCTCTCCTCATAGCTAAGACCCTCCATACCAGGCAACATCCTGGTAAACCTTTTCTGTACTCCCTCCAAAGCCTCCACATCCTTCTGGTAATGTCACAACCAGAATTGGACAGAGTTTTCCAAATGTGGCCTCACCAACGTTTTATACAACTGTAACATAATTTGCCAACTTTTACACTCGATGCCCCGGCCGATGAAGGCAAGCCTGCCACATGCTTTCTTCACCACCTTTTCCACCTGTGCTGCCACTTTTAAGGATCTGTGGACCTGTACTCCCAGATCTCTCTGTGCTCCCAGATCTCCCTGTGTGTCGATGCTCCTGATGGTTCTGCCATTTATTTTATAGCTCCCACCTGAATTGGATCGACCAAAATGCATCACCTTGCATTTGTCCAGATTAAATTCCATCCGCCATTTCTCCGCCCAATTTCCCAGCCTATCTGTATCCTGCTGTATTCTCTGACAAGGTTCATCACTATCCGCAACTCCAGCAATCTTAGTTTCATCCACAAACTTACTAATCAGACCAGCTATGTTTTGTTCCAAGTCATTTATATATATTACAAACAGCAGAGGTCCCAGCACTGATCCCTGCGGAACACCATGAGTTACGACCTCCATTCAGAAAAACACCCTTCCACCGCTACCCTCTGTCTTCTATGGCCAAGATGGGGATGGTGCCAGAGGACTGGAGAATGGCGAATGTTGTTCCTCTGTTTAAGAAAGGGAATAGAAATGACCCTGGTAATTTTAGACCGGTTAGTCTTACTTCGGTGGTTGGTAAATTGATGGAAAAGGTCCTTAGAGATGGGATTTACGACCATTTAGAAAGATGCGGATTAATCCGGGATAGTCAGCACGGATTCGTGAAGGGCAAGTCGTGCCTCACAAATTTGATAGAATTTTTTGAGGAGGTAACTAAGTGTGTTGATGAAGGTAGGGCAGTTGATGTCATATACATGGATTTTAGTAAGGCCTTTGATAAGGTCCCCCATGGTCGGCTTATGATGAAAGTGAGGAGGTGTGGGATAGAGGGAAAGTTGGCCGATTGGATAGGTAACTGGCTGTCTGACCGAAGACAGAGGGTGGTGGTCGATGGAAAAGTTTCGGATTGGAGGCAGGTTGCTAGCGGTGTGCCGCAGGGATCAGTGCTTGGTCCTCTGCTCTTTGTGATTTTTATTAATGACTTAGAGGAGGGGGCTGAAGGGTGGATCAGTAAATTTGCTGATGACACCAAGATTGGTGGAGTAGTGGATGAGGTGGAGGGCTGTTGTAGGCTGCAAAGAGACATAGATAGGATGCAAAGCTGGGCTGAAAAATGGCAAATGGAGTTTAACCCTGATAAATGTGAGGTGATTCATTTTGGTAGGACAAATTTAAATGTGGATTACAGGGTCAAAGGTAGGGTTCTGAAGACTGTGGAGGAACAGAGAGATCTTGGGGTCCATATCCACAGATCTCTAAAGGTTGCCACTCAAGTGGATAGAGCTGTGAAGAAGGCATATAGTGTGTTAGCTTTTATTAACAGGGGGTTGGAGTTTAAGAGCCGTGGGGTTATGCTGCAACTGTACAGGACCTTGGTGAGACCACATTTGGAATATTGTGTGCAGTTCTGGTCACCTCACTATAAGAAGGATGTGGAAGCGCTGGAAAGAGTGCAGAGGAGATTTACCAGGATGCTGCCTGGTTTGTTGGGTAGGTCATATGAGGAAAGGTTGAGGGAGCTAGGGCTATTCTCTCTGGAGCGGAGGAGGCTGAGGGGAGACTTAATAGAGGTGTATAAAATGATGAAGGGGATAGATAGAGTGAACGTTCAAAGACTATTTCCTCGGGTGGATGGAGCTATTACAAGGGGGCATAACTATAGGGTTCGTGGTGGGAGATACAGGAAGGATATCAGAGGTAGGTTCTTTACGCAGAGAGTGGTTGGGGTGTGGAATGGACTGCCTGCAGTGATAGTGGAGTCAGACACTTTAGGAACATTTAAGCGGTTATTGGATAGGCACATGGAGCACACCAGGATGATAGGGAGTGGGATAGCTTGATCTTGGTTTCAGATAAAGTTCGGCACAACATCGTGGGCCGAAGGGCCTGTTCTGTGCTGTACTGTTCTATGTTCTATGTGGAGATGCCGGCGTTGGACTGGGGTAAACACAGTAAGAAGTCTCACAACACCAGGTTCTGTTGGACTTGAAACCTGTTGGACTTTAACCTGGTGTTGTGAGACTTCTTTCTATGGCCAAGCCAGTTCTGAATCCACCTAGCTAGTTCAGCCCTGATCCCGTGAGGTTTAATCTTTTGCACCAGCTTGCCATGAGGGACCTTGCCAAATGCTTTACTAAAGTCCATGGAGACAATATCCACGGCCCTTCCCTCATCAATCATTTTTGTCACCTGCTCAAAAAACCCAATTAAATTAGTGAGACACGACCGCCCTCGTAGAAAACCATGCTGCCTGTCGCTAACAAGACCATTCAGTTTCAAATGTGTATAATTCTATTCCTAAGAATCTTCTCCAGCAATTTCACGATTACTGACATCAAGCTCACTGACCTATAATTACCCGGGTTATCCTTGCTACTCTTCCCCTATGTCGTTGTCCCCTATATCAGGACAACATTGCCTATCCTCCAATCCTCTGGGACCTCACCAGGGCCAATGAGGAAACAAAGATTTCTGTTAGAGGCCCAGCAATTTCATCTCTTATGGGGGAGACAGATTTACACAGCGAGTGGTTACGATCTGGAATGTACTGTCTGAGAGTGTGGTGGAGACAGGTTCACACAGCGAGTGGTTAGGATCTGGAATGTACTGTCTGAGAGTGTGGTGGAGACAGATTCACACAGCGAGTGGTTAGGATCTGGAATGCACTGTCTGAGAGTGTGGTGGAGACAGGTTCACACAGCGAGTGGTTAGGATCTGGAATGTACTGTCTGAGAGTGTGGTGGAGACTGATTCACACAGTGAGTGGTTAGGATCTGGAATGTACTGTCTGAGAGTGTGGTGGAGACAGATTGTGGTGGAGACTCTGTCCCCCCTCCCCCGCTGTCTCCTCTCCCCCTCCTCTTCCCCCCGCCACCATCCTCCTTGCTCCTGCCCTCTGTTTCGCCGTCCCCCTCCCTCTCCCCCCCTTTCCCTCCCCCCTCTCTTTCATCCTCCCCCTGATTGCTCTGCTAATTCAGCTACTTGTGGTTGTACAGAAAGTGCTGCAGGAAGTTGAGAAGAATCGAGACAAGGTGGATGAATGTGAGAAATTTGCGAAACAATATATCGATGCCATCAAGGTAACAAAATAAAAATAACACAAAGAAAATCAGTACAGTCCCTAACCAAAACCCAAACACCTTCACACACTCACTCACACACTCACTCGCACACTCACTCGCACACTCACTTGCACACTCACTCGCACTCACACACTCACTCGCACACTCACTCGCACACTCTCACACACTCACTCGCACACTCACTCGCACACTCACTCACACTCACTCACACACACACACACTCACACACTCACTCACTCACTCTCACACTCACTCACACTCACTCACACACTCTCACACACTCACTCACACACTCACTCACACACTCAATCACACACTCACACTCACTCGCACACTCACTCGCACACTCACTCACACACTCAATCACACACTCTCAAACTCACTCGCACACTCACTCACACTCTCACACACTCTCACACACTCACACACTCACTCACACACTCACTCACACTCTCACACTCACTCACACACTCACTCACACACTCTCAAACTCACTCGCACACTCACACTCACACACTCTCACACACACTCACACACTCACCCGCACACTCACTCGCACACTCACTCATACACTCACTCACACACACACACTCACTCACACACTCTCTCACACACTCACTCGCACACTCATTCTCACTCTCACACTCTCACACTCACTCACACACTCACTCGCACTCACACTCACTCGCACACTCACGCTCACACACACACACTCACTCGCACACTCACTCTCACACACTCACACACTCACTCACACACACACTCGTGCACTCACAATCACTCGCACTCACTCGCACTCACTCACACTCTCACACACACTCGCACACTCACTTGCACACTCACTCACACACTCACTCACACTCTCACACTCACTCGCACACTCACTCACACAGTCACTCGCACACTCACTCACACACTCACTCGTGCACTCACTCACACACACTCACTTGCACACTCACTCGCACACTCACACACTCGCACACTCACTCGCACACTCTCACTCACTTGCACACTCACTCACTCACAGGCACTCTCACACTCACTTACTCAGTCACCCACTCGCACACTCATTCGCACCCTCGCATCGTCACTCGCACTCACTCACACTCACTTGCACACACTCGCACACTCACTTGCACACTCACTTGCACCCTCACTTATGCTCACTTGAAAACTCACTTGCACACTCGCAGTCACACACACACACACTCACTCACAGGCACTCTCACACTCACTCACTCACTCGCACCTTCACTCGCACTCGCACTCACTCGTACCCACTCACACACACACTCACACACACTCGCACACATACTCGCACATTCACTCGCACGTGCACTTGCGCACTCACTCGTACCCACTCGCACACTCACTTACGCTCACTTGAAAACTCACTCGCACACTCTCGCAGTCACACGCACTCGCACACTCACTTGCACACTCACTCGCACTCACTCGTACCCACTCTCACACACACTCGCACACACACTCGTACACTCACTTGCACATTCACTCGCGCTCACTCGCACATTCACACGCGCTCACTCGCACATTCACTCGTGCTCACTCGCACATTCACTCGCACATTCACTCGCATACTCACTTGCGCACTCACTCGCACACACTCGCACACTCACTTGAAAACTCAGTCGCACTCACTCGCACACTCACTCGCAGTCACACACACTCGCACACTCACTCACTCTTACCTACTCACAAACTGACTCGCACACTCACTCGCACATTCACTCGCACTCACTCGCACATTCACTCACACACTCACTTGCGCACTCACTCGCACACTCACTTGAAAACTCAGTCGCACTCACTCGCACACTCACTCGCAGTCACACACACTCGCACACTCACTCGCACTCACTCGTACCTACTCACAAACTCACTCGCACGCTCACTTGCGCACTCACTCACACTCACTCGCACACTCACTCGTACCCACACACACTCACTCGCACACTCACTCACAGACTCACTTGCACACTCACTCGCACACTCATTCATACACTCTCGCACACACTTGCACACTCACGTGCAAACTCGCCCATTCTCTCACACTCTGCCACACACTCGCACACTCACTCGCACACTCACTCGCACATTCACTCGCACGCACACTCACTCACACACTCAGTCGCATACGCACTCGTGCACTCACTCGCTCGCACACTCACTCGCACACTCACTCACTTGCACACACACTCAGTCGCATACTCACTCGCACACTCACACTCCCTCACAGGCACTCACACACTCACTCGCACACACACTCGCACTCACTCACACAATCACACACTCAGGCACTCACACACTCACTCGCGCACTCACTCGCATGCATTCTCACTCACTCGCAGACTCACTCACACGCTCACAGGCACTCTCACACTCACTCAGACACTCACTCGCACACTCATTTGAACACTCACTTGCACGCTCACTCGCACACACACATTCTCACAATCACTTGCACATCCGCACACTCACTCGCTCACATACTCACTCACACTCACTTGCACACTCACTCGCACACACACACTCAATCGCACACTCACTCACATTCACTTGCACACTCACACTCACTCGCACACACTCACACTCACTCACACACGTGCACACTCACTCATTTGCACATACACTCGCACTCACTTGCGCGCGCACACTCACTTGCATGCTCACCCACACACACTCATTCACACACTCACCCGCACACACACACTCTCACACTCACTCTCACACTCGCACACTCAATTGCACTCATTTATACACCACTCGCACACTCAGTCACACACTCACTCGCACACTCACTCGCATTCACTCGCACTCACTCGTACCCACTCGTACCCACTCACACACCCACTCGCACACTCACCCGTACCCACTTACACTCACTCGCACACTCACTCGCACAGACTCGCACATTCACTTGCACACGCACTTGCACACTCACTTGCACACTCACTCATACGCTCACTCGCACACTCACTCGCACTCACTCGCACACACTCTCACACCCACTGGCACACTCACATTCACACACACGCTCGCACACTCACTCGCACACTCACTCACACACTCGCACACTCACTCACACACTCACTCACACACTCAGAGGCACTCACACTCACTCGCACACTCACTCGCACGCACACACTCACTCGCTCACTCACACACTCACTCACAGGCACTCTCACACTCACTCGCACACTCACTTGCACGCACTCAATCACTCGCAACCTCACTCACACACTCACTCACAGGCACTCACACTCACTCCCACACACTTGCACACTCACCCACACGCACACACTCACTCGCTCACTCACACACTCGCTCACAGGCACTCTCACACTCACTCGCACACTCACTTGCACGCACTCACTCACTCGCAACCTCACTCACTCACTCACTCACAGGCACTCACACTCACTCCCACACACTTGCACACTCACTCGCACGCACACACTCTCTCACAATCACTTGCACTCTCACTCGCACACCCGCACACTCACTCGCTCACATACTCACTCACACTCACTCGCATGCACTCTCACTCGCACACCCGCACACTCACTCGCTCACATACTCACTCACACTCACTCGCATGCACTCTCACTCACTCGCCCACACACTCACACTCACTCACAGGCACTCACACCCGCTCACTTGCACACTCACACTCACTTGCACACTCACACACTCAATCGCACACTCACATTCACTTGCACACTCACACTCACATTCACATGCACACTCGCGCACACACACTCGCACGCTCACTCTCACACTCACCCGCACACTCACCCGCACACTCAACCGCACACTCACTCACACTCATTTGTACATACACTCGCACTCACTTGCACACATACTCACTCGCACACTCAGTCACCCACTCACTCATTCGCACACACACTCTCACACTCACTTGCACACTCACTCGCACACCCACACACTCACTCGCTCGCTCACCCGAACACTCACTCGCTCACGTACTCACTCACATTCACTTGCACACTCACACTCACTCGCACCACTCGCACACACTCTCACACTCACTTGCACACTCACTCGCAGTCACTCGCACACACTCTCACTCGCACACTCACTCACACTCATCCGCACACCACCCGCACAGTCACACACTCGCACGCTCATTTGCACATTCACTCACTCACACTCACTTTCACACTCGCACACTCACTCACACTCATTTGCACATACACTCGCACTCACTTGCACACACACTCACTCGCACACTCAGTCACCCACTCACTCACTCATTCGCACACACACTCTCACAGTCACTTGCACACTCACTCGCACACCCACACACTCACTCACTCGCTCACCCGCACACTCACTCGCTCACGTACTCACTCACATTCACTTGCACACTCACTCGCACCACTTGCACACACACTCACACTCACTTGCACACTCACTCGCACACTCACTCGCACACATTCGCACACTCACTCTCACACTCGCACACTCACTCACACTCATTCGCACACCACCTGCACAGTCACTCACACTCACACGCTCATTTGCACACTCACTCGCACACTCACTCTCACACTCACTCTCACTTTCACACTCACTCGCACACTTTCACGCGCACTCACTCTCACATTCACTCACACTCACTCGCACACACACGCACACACTCGCACACTTACTTGCACACTCGCACACACTCGCACATTCACTCGCACACTCACTCCCACACTTGCACACTCACCGACTCCCACACTTACTCGCACACTCACTCTCATTTGCACACTCACACACACACTCAATCGCACACTCACTCACACACTGACACATGCACACTGACACTGATATGGGTTTTGAGTCGAGCAGCTGTTTGTGTGACCAGCTGCACAGATGTTAACCCTGGGACATTATGTTTTGATAGGACTATGAGCTTCAGTTAGTTACCTATAAGGCTCAGATGGAACCTGTTCTGTCTCCTGTGAAGAAACAGAAAGTGATTTCTGCCTCCGACACAGTCATCCAAGAGGTAAGGAACGGTGTGAATGTTACAGCGCCCAGGCCCATCTGACCAATCAGCAACAGTCACTGACCTCCATACTGACTGAGCAGCCAATTAGACTAAGGGATCAATGAGCCAATCACTGGTTTCGATCCTCTGGGTGCTCAGTGTTATTTTGGGGAGTAAGGAACATGAGACAGGGAAGTTATGGAGGCAAACTCAATAGAGTCTTTTAAGAAACTCCTGGATGAGTACATGGGACTTAATAGGATGGAGGGTTATAGATAGGCCTAAAAGGTAGGGATATGTTCAGCACAACTTATGGGGCCAAAGGGCCTGTTTTGTGCTGCAGTTTTCTATGTTTCTATGTTACAGGAACCGTGGTGTACAAAGGTTGTAATGAATCTAGTCAAGAAGAAAAAAAAAGCTTACAAAAGGTTCAGGGAGCTAGGTAATGTTAGAGCGGCATGGTAGTACAGTGGTTAGCACTGCTGCTTCACAGCTCCAGGGTCCCGGGTTCGATTCCCAGCTCGAGTCACTGTCTGTGTGGAGTTTGCACATTCTCCTCGTGTCTGCGTGGGTTTCCTCCGGGTGCTCCGGTTTCCTCCCACATCCAAAGATGTGCAGGTTAGGTTGATTGGCCAGGTTAAAAATTGCCCCTTAGAATCCTGGGATGCGTAGATTAGTGGGTAAATATGTGGGGGTAGGGCCTGGGTGGGATTGTGGTTGGTGCAGACTCGATGGGCCGAATGGCCTCCTTCTGCACTGTAGGGTTTCTATGATTTCTATGAGATCTACGGCTAATAGGAAGGATCTTAAGAAGGAAATTAGGAGAGCCAGAAGGGGTCACGAGAAGGCCTTGGCAGGCAGGATTAAGGAAAACCCCAAGGCATTCTACAAGTATGTGAAGAGCAAGGGGATAAGACGTGAAAGAATAGGACCTATCAAGTGTGACGGTGGGAAAGTTTGTATGGAACCGGAAGAAATAGCAGAGGTACTTAATGAATACTTTACTTCAGTATTCACTATGGAAAAGGATCTTGGTGGTTGTAGTGCAGACTTGCAGCGGACTGAAAAGCTTGAGCATGTCGATATTAAGAAAGAGGATGTGTTGGAGCTTTTGAAAAGCATCAAGTTAGATAAGTCGCCGGGACCGGATGAGATGTACCCCAGGCTACTGTGGGAGGCGAGGGAGGAGATTGCTGAGCCTCTGGCGATGATCTTTGCATCATCAATGGAGACGGGAGAGGTTCTGGAGGATTGGAGGGATTGCGGATGTTGTTCCTTTATTCAAGAAAGGGAGTAGAGATAACCTCAGTGGTTGGTAAGTTGATGGAGAAGATCCTGAGAGGCAGGATTTATGAACATTTGGAGAGGTATAATATGATTAAGAATAGTCAGCATGGCTTTGTCAAAGGCAGATCATGCCTTACGAGCCTGGTTGAATTTTTTGAGGATGTGACTAAATACATTGATGAGGGAAGAGCAGTAGATGTAGTATATATGGACTTCAGCAAGGCATTTAATAAGGTGCCCCATGCAAGGCTTATTGGGAAAGTGAGTGGGCATGGGATCCAAGGGGACATTGCTTTGTGGATCCAGAACTGGCTTGCCCACAGAAGGCAAGGAGTGGTTGTCGATGGGTCATATTCTGCATGGAGGTCGGTCACCAGTGGAGTGCCCCAGGGATCTGTTCTGGGACCTTTACTCTTTGTGATTTTTATAAATGACCTGGATGAGGAAGTGGAGGGATGGGTTGGTCGGTTTGCTGATGACACAAAGGTTGGAGGTGTTGTGGATAGTGTGGAGGGATGTCAGAAGCTGCAGCGAGACATTAATAGGATGCAAGACTGGGCGGAGAAGTGGCAGATGGAGTTTAACCCAGGTAAGTGTGAGGTGGTTCATTTTGGCAGGTCAAATAGGATGGCAGAATATAATATTAATGGTAGGACTCTTGGCAGAGTGGAAGATCAGAAGGATCTTGGGGTCCGAGTTCATAGGACGCTCAAAGCAGCTGTGCAGGTTGAGGCTGTGGTTAAGAAGGCGTATGGTGTACTGGCCTTCATCAATCGAGGAATTGAGTTTAGGAGTCGTGAGATAATGTTGCAGCTATATAAGACCCTGGTCAGACCCCACTTGGAGTACTGTGCTCAGTTCTGGTCGCCTCATTACAGGAAGGATGTGGAAGCCATAGAAAGGGTGCAGAGGAGATTTACAAGGATGTTGCCTGGGTCGGGGAACTTGCCTTATGAGGATAGGTTGAGTGAGCTCGGCCTTTTCTCCTTGGAGAGACGAAGAATGAGGGGTGACCTGATAGAGGTGTATAAGATGTTAAGAGGTATTGATCGAGTGGACATTCAGAGGCTTTTACCCAGGGCTGAAATGGTTGCCACAAGAGGTCACAGGTTTAAGCTGCTGGGGAGTAGGTACAGAGGAGATGTCAGGGGTAGGTTTTTCACTCAGAGGGTGGTGGGCGCGTGGAATGGGCTGCCAGTAATGGTGGTGGAGGCGGATTCGATAGGGTCTTTTAAGAGACTTTTAGATAAGTACATGGAACTTAGTAAGATAGAGGGTTATAGGTAAGCCTAGTAATCGCTAAGGTAGGGACATGTTCGGCACAGCTTTATGGGCTGAAGGGCCTGTATTGTGCTGTAGTTTTTCTATGTTCTATGTTCTATGCGCCGGTAGATCAACTGTAATCCACTCAAGATCAACTGTAATCCACTCCTGACCAATCATGATTTAGCTTCAGGGTCACTGAGGGTTACTGA
>NW_027594312.1:0-19207 GCF_964213995.1 Mustelus asterias | reverse complement strand
CCGTTACCACAGGAGAGAGAGAGAGAGAGAGGCCCCGTTACCACAGGAGGGGAGAGAGAGAGAGAGGCCCCGTTACCACACGAGGGGAGAGAGAGAGAGAGGCCCCGTTACCACACGAGGGGAGAGAGAGAGGCCCCGTTACCACACGAGGGGGAGAGAGAGGCCCCGTTACCACACGAGGGGGAGAGAGAGGCCCCGTTACCACAGGAGAGAGAGAGAGAGAGAGGCCCCGTTACCACACGAGGGAGAGAGAGAGAGAGGCCCCGTTACCACACGAGGGGGAGAGAGAGGCCCCGTTACCACACGAGGGGAGAGAGAGAGGCCCCGTTACCACACGAGGGGGAGAGAGAGGCCCCGTTACCACACGAGGGGGAGAGAGAGGCCCCGTTACCACACGAGGGGGAGAGAGAGGCCCCGTTACCACAGGAGAGGAGAGAGAGAGAGGCCCCGTTACCACACGAGGGGAGAGAGAGAGGCCCCGTTACCACACGAGGGGAGAGAGAGAGGCCCCGTTACCACACGAGGGGGAGAGAGAGGCCCCGTTACCACACGAGGGGGAGAGAGAGGCCCCGTTACCACACGAGGGGGAGAGAGAGGCCCCGTTACCACACGAGGGGGAGAGAGAGGCCCCGTTACCACACGAGGGGGAGAGAGAGGCCCCGTTACCACACGAGGGGGAGAGAGAGGCCCCGTTACCACACGAGGGGGAGAGAGAGGCCCCGTTACCACACGAGGGGGAGAGAGAGGCCCCGTTACCACACGAGGGGGAGAGAGAGGCCCCGTTACCACACGAGGGGGAGAGAGAGGCCCCGTTACCACACGAGGGGGAGAGAGAGGCCCCGTTACCACACGAGGGGGAGAGAGAGGCCCCGTTACCACACGAGGGGGAGAGAGAGGCCCCGTTACCACACGAGGGGGAGAGAGAGGCCCCGTTACCACACGAGGGGGAGAGAGAGGCCCCGTTACCACACGAGGGGGAGAGAGAGGCCCCGTTACCACACGAGGGGGAGAGAGAGGCCCCGTTACCACACGAGGGGGAGAGAGAGGCCCCGTTACCACACGAGGGGGAGAGAGAGGCCCCGTTACCACACGAGGGGGAGAGAGAGGCCCCGTTACCACACGAGGGGGAGAGAGAGGCCCCGTTACCACACGAGGGGGAGAGAGAGGCCCCGTTACCACACGAGGGGGAGAGAGAGGCCCCGTTACCACACGAGGGGGAGAGAGAGGCCCCGTTACCACACGAGGGGGAGAGAGAGGCCCCGTTACCACACGAGGGGGAGAGAGGCCCCGTTACCACACAGAGGGGGAGAGAGAGGCCCCGTTACCACACGAGGGGGAGAGAGAGGCCCCGTTACCACACGAGGGGGAGAGAGAGGCCCCGTTACCACACGAGGGGGAGAGAGAGGCCCCGTTACCACACGAGGGGGAGAGAGAGGCCCCGTTACCACACGAGGGGGAGAGAGAGGCCCCGTTACCACACGAGGAGAGGAGAGAGAGAGAGGCCCCGTTCCCACAGGGGGGGGTGGAGAGAGAGGCCCCGTTACCACAGGAGGGAGAGAGAGAGGGGAGAGAGAGGCCCTGTTACCACACGAGGGGGGAGAGAGACAGAGGCCCCGTTACCACAGGAGGGGAGAGAGAGGCCCCGTTACCACACGAGGGGGAGAGAGAGACAGAGGCCCCGTTACCACAGGAGAGAGAGAGACAGAGGCCCCGTTACCACACGAGGGGGAGAGAGAGGCCCTGTTACCACACGAGGGGGAGAGAGAGGCCCCGTTACCACATGAGGGGGAGAAAGAGGCCCCGTTACCACACGAGGGGGAGAGAGAGGCCCCGTTACCACAGGAGGAGAGAGGAGAGAGAGGCCCCGTTACCACACGAGGGGGAGAGAGAGACAGAGGCCCCGTTACCACAGGAGGGAGAGAGAGAGAGGCCCTGTTACCACACGAGGGGGAGAGAGACAGAGGCCCCGTTACCACAGGAGGGGAGAGAGAGGCCCCGTTACCACACGAGGGGGAGAGAGAGACAGAGGCCCCGTTACCACAGGAGAGAGAGAGACAGAGGCCCCGTTACCACACGAGGGGGAGAGAGAGGCCCTGTTACCACACGAGGGGGAGAGAGAGGCCCCGTTACCACAGGAGGAGAGGGAGAGAGAGGCCCCGTTACCACACGAGGGGGAGAGAGAGACAGAGGCCCCGTTACCACAGGAGGGGAGAGAGAGAGAGGACCCGTTACCACACGAGGGGGAGAAAGAGACAGAGGCCCCGTTACCACAGGAGAGAGAGAGAGAGAGGCCCCGTTACCACACGAGGGGGAGAGAGAGAGACAGAGGCCCCGTTACCACAGGAGAGAGAGAGAGCGAGAGGCCCCGTTACCACAGGAGGGGGAGAGAGAGGCCCCGTTACCACAGGAGGGGGAGAGAGAGAGAGGCCCCGTTACCACAGGAGGAGAGAGAGAGAGGCCCCGTTACCACAGGAGAGAGAGAGAGAGGCCCCGTTACCACAGGAGGGGAGAGAGAGGCCCTGTTACCACAGGAGGGGAGAGAGAGAGAGGCCCCGTTACCACAGGAGAGAGAGAGAGAGGCCCCGTTACCACAGGAGAGAGAGAGAGAGGCCCCGTTACCACAGGAGGGGAGGGAGAGGCCCCGTTACCACAGGAGGGGGAGAGAGAGAGAGGCCCCGTTACCACAGGAGGGGAGAGAGAGGCCCTGTTACCACAGGAGGGGAGAGAGAGAGAGGCCCCGTTACCACAGGAGAGAGAGAGAGAGGCCCCGTTACCACAGGAGAGAGAGAGAGAGGCCCCGTTACCACAGGAGGGGAGGGAGAGGCCCCGTTACCACAGGAGGGGAAGAGAGAGAGAGGCCCCGTTACCACAGGAGGGGAGAGAGAGAGAGGCCCCGTTACCACAGGAGGGGGAGAGAGAGAGAGAGGCCCCGTTACCACAGGAGGATTGGGGGAGTTTAATCCGGGTAAGTGTGAGGCGCCGCACTCTGGGAGATTAAATGTGAAGGGTAAGTCTACAGTTGATGCAACAGCATTGGTGTACAGAGGGATCTGGGCGTTCAAGGCCATCGCTCCCAGAACAAGGCCACTTGAGGAGACAGGGTGGTAAAGGCTGCGGAGGGCAGGCTCGCCTCCATCCATCGGTACAAACTTACCCCTCACATCCCCTTCCAACTTTCCCCCTCACATCTCAAGCCCGTTTCCCCGAGTATTAGACAGTTACCTCTGGGATAAAGGTTCTGACTGTCAAACCCTCTCTCTGCCTCTCAATTTTATAGATTTCCACCACGTCTCCCCTGCCTGCGTCGCTCCAGAGAAAACAACCGGAGTTTGCCCACCCTCTCCTTATAGCACATATCCCCGAATCGAGGCAGCATCCATCGCCCTCCGTCTCTCCCGCCCTCCCGCCCCCTCTCCGTCTCCCCCGCCCTCCCTCCCCCTCTCCGTCTCCCCCGCCCTCCCTCCCCCTCTCCGTCTCCCCCGCCCTCCCTCCCCCTCTCCGTCTCCCCCGCCCTCCCTCCCCCTCTCCGTCTCCCCCGCCCTCCCTCCCCCCTCTCCGTCTCCCCCGCCCTCCCTCCCCCTCTCCGTCTCCCCCGCCCTCCCTCCCCCTCTCCGTCTCCCCCGCCCTCCCTCCCCCTCTCCGTCTCCCTCCCCCTCTCCGTCTCCCCCGCCCTCCCTCCCCCTCTCCGTCTCCCCCGCCCCCTCCCTGTCTCTCCTGCCCTCCCTCCCCCTCTCCGTCTCCCCCGCCCTCCCTCCCCCTCTCCGTCACTCCCGCCCTCCCTCCCCCTCTCCGTCACTCCTGCCCTCCCTCCCCCTCTCCGTCTCTCTTTCTTACCCTCCCTCCTCTTCTCCGGCCTTCCCTCACTCCCTGCACCCTCTCTGGTCGGGGCATTGTGTGCAAGAGTCAGGAGGTCACGTTGCAGCTTCATAAACCTTTGGTTAGGCCGCACTTCAGACCATGGCGTTCAGTTCTGGGTCGCCACATGACAGGAAGGATGTGGAGGCTTTGGAGAGGGAAGAGGTTTACCAGGATGCTGCCTGGGTTAGAGAGTATGAACTATGAGGAAAGGCTGGGCAAACGAGGGTTGTTTTCTCTGGAGCGGCGGAGGCTGAGGGGAGACCTGATAGAAATCTATAAAATTCTGAGAGGCACAGACAGTGTGGAGAGTCAGAATCTTTTTCCCAGAATTGAAATGTCGAATACGAGCGGGCACGCACTTAAGGTGAGAGGGGGGGGAAGATCAAAGGAGATGTGAGGGGTGAGTTTTTTTTAAAATATAGAAACATAGAAAAACTACAGCACAAAACAGGCCCTTCGGCCCCACAAGTTGTGCCGAACATATCCCTACCTTCTAGGCCTACCTATAACCCTCCATCCTATTAAGTCCCATGTACTCATCCAGGAGTCTCTTAAAAGACCCTATTGAGTTTGCCTCCACTGACGGCAGCCGATTCCACTCGCCCACCACCCTCTGTGTGAAAAACTTCCCCCTAACATTTCCCCTGTACCTACCCCCCAGCACCTTAAACCTGTGTCCTCTCGTAGCAGCCATTTCCACCCTGGGAAAAAGCCTCTGAGAGTCCACCCGATCTATGCCTCTCAACATCTTATACACCTCTATTAGGTCTCCTTTCATCCTACGTCTCTCCAAGGAGAAAAGACCGAGCTCCCTCAGCCTATCCTCATAAGGCACGCCACTCAATCCAGGCAACATCCTTGTAAATCTCCTCTGCACCCTTTCAATCTTTTCCACATCCTTCCTGTAATGAGGCAACCAGAACTGAGCACAGTACTCCAAGTGGGGTCTGACGAGGGTCTTATATAGCTGCATCATTATCCCCGGACTCCTAAACTCAATCCCTCGATTGATAAAGGCCAGCACACCATACGCCTTCTTAACCACCTCCTCCAGCTACGGGGCCGATTTTAGAGTCCTATGGACCCGGATCCCAAGGTCCTTCTGATCCTCTACAGTACTAAGAGTCTTTCCCTTTATATTGTACTCCTTCATCCCATTCGACCTGCCAAAATGTCCCTCAGTGTCCAAAGATGTGTAGGTTAGGTGGATTGGCCATGCTAAATTGTCCCTTAGTGTCCAAAGATGTGTAGGTTAGGGGGATTGGCCATGCTAAGCGTGGGGATGATGGGGATAGCATGGGATGGGCCTGGAGAAGATGCTCTTTCGGAGAGTCAGTACAGACTCAAAGGGGTGAATGGCCTCTGCAGCTCACCCCACCCCCCCTCCCCCAACCCACCCCGCCCACCCAACTACCCTTTGAATGGAGTGGGCTCGCTGGTGACATTTGAGAGGGGCAGCTCGGAGTCAAAACCACCCCGCTATGGGGGGGGTCTGGAGCCACAATGAGGCCAGACCGGACCTTGAGCAAACCGGAGAGGGTTTCCCTTGTGGACTTCACTCCCGAGGAAAAGTTGAGGGGATTAACAGTATAGAAACATGTTTATGGGCGGAACGCAGATCACAGAAGCAAGACACGCAACCAAACTTCACCCCGCACCCATCAGGACAAACACAAGAATACCAAATTTCAAATTGCAAGCCATCAGGACAAACACAAGAATACCAAATTTCAAATTGCAAGCCATCAGGACAAACACAAGAATACCAAATTTCAAATTGCAAGCCATCAGGACAAACACAAGAATACCAAATTTCAAATTGCAAGCCATCAGGACAAACACAAGAATACCAAATTTCAAACTGTGACCCATCAGGACAAACACAAGAATACCAAATTTCAAACTGCGACCCATCAGACAGGGAGCGAATTGGATGTATTGATAGGGGAGCGGGATGGTGGCAGCCGGGTGGATGGTGCCCGGTTCGGCGCTACGGACGGGTGGCGGTACCTGTTTATGGTGAGCGTTGAAGTGTACAGGAGAACTGGTCTGCATCTTGCGCACGCCGCCTCCGTCGCCGACACTCTCGGTGAGCTCCAGCGTGGCCACGGTGCCGGGGACCTGCTGCAGGGCATGCTGGGTGCTGACCGCATTCTGGACAGCTGGTCTCGGGGACGAGCTGCCCAGGTACTGGGTCCCCTGTTGACCCAGCCTCTGCTCGACACTGTTGAAGAACACCCCACCTGCAGAGGGAGAAAAGAGAAGGCTGGTTAGATACAGAGTAAAGCTCCCTCCACACTGTCCCCATCAAACACTCCCAGGACAGGTACAGCACGGGGTTAGATACAGAGTAAAGCTCCCTCTACACTGTCCCCCATCAAACACTCCCAGGACAGGTACAGCACGGGGTTAGATACAGAGTAAAGCTCCATCTACACTGTCCCCCATCAAACACTCCCAGGACAGGTACAGCACGGGGTTAGATACAGAGTAAAGCTCCCTCTACACTGTCCCCATCAAACACTCCCAGGACAGGTACAGCACGGGGTTAGATACAGAGTAAAGCTCCATCTACACTGTCCCCCATCAAACACTCCCAGGACAGGTACAGCACGGGGTTAGATACAGAGTAAAGCTCCCTCTACACTGTCCCCATCAAACACTCCCAGGACAGGTACAACACGGGGTTAGATACAGAGTAAAGCTCCCTCTACACTGTCCCCATCAAACACTCCCAGGACAGGTACAGCACGGGGTTAGATACAGAGTAAAGCTCCCTCTACACTGTCCCCCATCAAACACTCCCAGGACAGGTACAGCACGGGGTTAGATACAGAGTAAAGCTCCCTCTACACTGTCCCCATCAAACACTCCCAGGACAGGTACAACACGGGGTTAGATACAGAGTAAAGCTCCCTCTACACTGTCCCCATCAAACACTCCCAGGACAGGTACAGCACGGGGTTAGATACAGAGTAAAGCTCCCTCTCCACTGTCCCCCATCAAACACTCACAAGACAGGTACAGCACGGGGTTAGATACAGAGTAAAGCTCCCCCGACACTGTCCCCATCAAAGACTCCGAGGACAGGTACAGCACGGGGTTAGATTCAGAGTAAACCTCCCTCTACACTGTCCCCCATCAAACACTCCCAGGACAGGTACAGCACGGGGTTAGATACAGAGTAAAGCTCCCCCTGCACTGTCCCCATCAAACACTCCCAGGACAGTTACAGCACAGGGTTAGATACAGAGTAAAGCTCCCTCTGCACTGTCCCCATCAAACACTCCCAGGACAGGTACAGCACGGGGTTAGATACAGAGTAAAGCTCCCTCTACACTGTCCCCATCAAACACTCCCAGGACAGGCACAGCACAGGGTTAGATACAGAGTAAAGCTCCCTCTACACTATCCCCATCAAACACTCCCAGACAGGTACAGCACGGGGTTAGATACAGAGTAAAGCTCCCTCTACACTGTCCCCATCAAACACTCCCAGGACAGGTACAGCACGGGGTTAGATACAGAGTAAAGCTCCCTCTACACTGTCCCCAAACAAGCTCTTGCAGGAGAGATTCAACGAGGTAATTGAAGTCACTTTAAGTGCAGCCAGCCCGTAGGAGAGACTGCTACGCCCGAGGCCTGGACAGGAATTAGTTTGGCCACCTCGCCGGGACCGCGGCAGGGAGGTGGGTCCATCCGATGTTTTGACGGTACTTCAGAAGCAGGATGAGAGTTCTAAAACGGGAGCTCTTGGCGGAGCTGAAGCCGAGTGTGGGTCAGCGAGGGCGGGAAGGGTGAGGTGTGAAGGGGGAGGGGCTGTGAGCTCGGCCACGGGGAGGCGTGGGGTGGGGGGGAGGGTAACAGAGTCCTGGGCTGGCTGACGTCCCCAAAGGGAGGACAGCCAGGAGCATGCTGGGAATGCTGGCACCCGGGACCGATGGACCCCGTACTGTACCTGGCCTGGGGAACGGCCTGAAAAGTCACAGTGCCCGGCTGCAAGTCAGTCAAGCAGCCGCCTGGTGTGGGCCGTAACAACCCCGTGGGAGCGGCGACCCCAGAGGAAACCGTCAATAGGGGACGGGGCAAGAGGTCAGACGCCCGTCTCGGGTCACAGGGTCAAGTTGGTTCGGGGCCTGGTTCAGTCTCGGAATCCCTGCAGTGCAGAAGGAGGCCGTTTGACCCATCGAGTCCGCACTGACTGCAGTCCCACCCTATCCCCACAACCCCACCTATTTACCCGAGTTAGTCCCCCAACATTAAGGGACAATTTAGCATGGCCAATCCACCTAACCTGCACATCTTTGGACACTAAGGGGCAATTTAGCATGGCCAATCCACCCTAACCTACACATCTTTGGACACTAAGGGGCAATTTAGCATGGCCAATCCACCCTAACCTGAACATGAGCTTTTTGAAGGGGTATCCAAGAGGTAGATGAGGGCAGTGCAGTTGATGTTGTCTACATGGACTTTAGCAAGGCCTTTGACAAGGTACCGCATGGTAGGTTGTTGCATAAGGTTAAATCTCACGGGATCCAGGGTGAGGTATCTAAATGGATACAAAATTGGCTTCTTGATAGAAGCCAGAGGGTGGTTGTAGAGAGTTGTTTTTCAAACTGGAGGCCTGTGACCAGCGGTGTGCCTCAGGGATCAGTGCTGGGCCCACTGTTATTTGTCATTTATATTAATGATTTGGATGAGAATATCGGAGGCATGGTTAGTAAGTTTGCAGATGTCACCAAGATTGGTGGCAGAGTGGACAGTGAAGAAGGTTATCTCCAATTGCAACGGGATCTTGATCAATTGGGCCAGTGGGCTGACGAATGGCAGATGGAGTTTAATTTAGTTAAATGCGAGGTGATGCATTTTGGTAGATTGAACCAGGGCAGGACTTACTCAGTTAATGGTAGGGCGTTGGGGAGAGTAACAGAACAAAGAGATCTCGGGGTACAGGTTCATAGCCCCTTGAAAGTGGAGTCACAGGTGGACAGAGTGGTGAAGAAGGCATTCAGCATGCTTGGTTTCATTGGTCAGAACATTGAATACAGGAGTTGGGACGTCTTGTTGAAGTTGTACAAGACATTGGTAAGGCCACACTTGGAATACTGTGTACAGTTCTGGTCACCCTATTAAAGAAAGGATATTATTAAACTAGAAAGAGTGCAGAAGAGATTTACGAGGATGCTACCGGGACTTGATGGTTTGAGTTATAAGGAGAGGCTGGATAGACTTGGGCTTTTTTCTCTGGAGCGTAGGAGGCTGAGGGGTGATCTTATAGAGGTCTATAAAATAATGAGGGGCACAGATCAGCTAGATAGTCAATATCTTTTCCCAAAGGTAGGGGAGTCTAAAACTAGAGGGCATAGGTTTAAGGTGAGAGGGGAGAGATACAAAATTGTCCAGAGGGTGGCGAGTGTCTGGAACGAGCTGCCAGAGGCAGTAGTAGAGGCGGGTACAATTTTTTTTCTTTTAGAAAGCGTTTAGACAGTTACATGGGTACGATGGGTATAGAGGGATATGGGCCAAACACGGGCAATTGGGGCTAGCTTAGTGGTAAAAAACTGGGTGGCATGGACAAGTTGGGCCAAAGGGCCTGTTTCCATACTGTAAACCTCTAAACCTCTATGACTCTATCTTTGCACCCCAAGGGATAATTTAGCATGGCCAATCCCCCGAACCTGCACATCTTTGGACACTAAGGGACAATTTAGCATGGCCAATTCACCTAACCTACACATCTTTGGACACGAAGGGGCAATTTAGCATGGCCAATTCCCCGAACCCGCACATCTTTGGACACTAAGGGGCAATTTAGCATGGCCAATCCACCTAACCTGCACATCTTTGGACACTAAGGGACAATTTAGCATGGCCAATAACCCTAACCGACACATCTTTGGACACTAAGGGGCAATTTAGCATGGCCAATCCACCTAACCTACACATCTTTGGACACTAAGGGACAATTTAGCATGGCCAATACACCTAACCTACACATCTTTGGACACTGAGGGACAATTTAGCACGGCCAATCCACCTAACCTGCACATCTTTGGACACTAAGGGACAATTTAGCACGGCCAATCCACCTAACCTGCACATCTTTGGACACTAAGGGACAATTTAGCATGGCCAATACACCTAACCCACACATCTTTGGACACAGTAAGAGTTTTAACAACACCAGGTTAAAGTTCAACAGGTTTATTTGGTAGCAAATACCATAACCTTGTTCACCCCAGTCCAACACCGGCATCTCCACATCATCTTTGGACACTCAGGGGCAATTTAGCATGGCCAATCCACCTAACCTACACATCTAGGGAGCTAGGGCTGTTCTGAGGGAGCTAGGGCTGTTCTGAGGGAGCGGAGGAGGCTGAGGGGAGACTTAATAGAGGTTTATAAAATGATGAAGGGGATAGATAGAGTGAACGTTCAAAGACTATTTCCTTGGGTGGTTGGAGCTATTACAAGGGGGCATCACTATAGGGTTCGTGGTGGGAGATACAGGAAGGATATCAGAGGTAGGTTCTTTACGCAGAGAGTGGTTGGGGTGTGGAATGGACTGCCTGCAGTGATAGTGGAGTCAGACACTTTAGGAACATTTAAGCGGTTATTGGATAGGCACATGGAGCACACCAGGATGATAGGGAGTGGGATAGCTTGATCTTGGTTTCAGATAAAGCTCGGCGCAACATCGTGGGCCGAAGGGCCTGTTCTGTGCTGTACTGTTCTATGTTCTATCTTTCGGACTGTGGGAGGAAACCAGAGCACCCGGAGGAAACCCACGCAGACACGGGGAGAACGCGCAGACAGTGACCCGAGCCGGGAATCGATGTGCGCTGTGAGGCTGCAGTGTTAACCCGCTGTGCCGCCGTGCCCCCGCGAGGGGGGGGGGGGGGGGGGGGGGGGGGTATGGAGATCAGGGAAGGGAGGGATGATTTCGGGCCCAACTTGCCCACGCGGCCCAGTTTTTAACCACTCAGCTCGTCCCAATTGCCCGTGCATTCTTCTGGGTCAACACTCCCCGGGCCTCCCTCCCCCGCCCCGCCACCCTCCTCGGCACTCAGTGTGTAGGCCGTGGAGTGCAGCCTCACCCCGGTTCCCTACCTGGATGCTGTGCAGTCTCCCTGTGACCCTCAATGTCTCCTTCCACAGTGTTGGTTTAATTTGCAAAACTGCTCCTGCCATATCGAGCGTGCGGGGGGGGGGGGGGTGGGGGAATGAGGGAGGGAGGAAAAGAAACGGAGATCGTTAAACCGCCCGGAGCAGCGATGTCCCGTCACCCGCCCTCTCCACTGCACTTCGCATCGCCAATTCTCTCGACACCGCACCCTTTACGAGGTTGGACCGGCTGGATAAGTGCCACAGACTCCAGGGACCTCTCCGTGTGTCTACGTTGCTCTGACAACGGGCTCTCTGCCCAGCCCCCGCCCCTCCAATGCTAACAAACCGCAGACAGATCCTGCGCCTCCACGCGGAAGCCCTCGGAATCAGCAACCTTCAGGGAAACCAGGGTAGGGGACGCGCGCAGGCAAGTTGTCACAAACAGCAACGCAGAATTGGCCCCACATCAGCTCAACATTGGGCCCCCAGTTCCTCCCTGTGGTACTTTACCCGGGCCACATCCAGAATTGGGCACAGGGCCAAGTAACGTTCGCGCCACACACAAGTGCCAAGCAACACCTGTCTCCAACAAGAGAGAATCTAACCATCTCCGCCCCCCCCCCCTTGACGTTCAATTCCATCACCGAATCCCCCTTCCCCCCCCCCCACCACTATCGACATCCTGGGGGTGACCAGAAACTGAACGGGGACCCCAGCCGTATCAATATTGTGGCTCCCAGAGCAGGGTCAGAGGCTGGGAATCCTGCGGAGAGTAACTCACCTCCTGACTCCCCCCCCCTCCTTCCCAAAGCCTGTCCCACCATCCACAAGGACACAAGTCAGGAGTGTGATGGGACACTCTCCACTCGCCTGGATGAGTGCGGCTCCCGACAACACTGGAGAAGCTCCACACCATCCAGGACAAAGCAGCCCCCCCTCCCTCCTCCCCCCGCTCGATCGACACGCTAACCACAAACACTCACTCCCTCCACCACCCACGCACAGCGGCAGCCGTGTGTACCGTCTACAAGATGCCCCGCAGCGACTCGCCAAGGCTCCTCTACCATAGAACATAGAAAAACTACAGCACAAAATAGGCCCTTCGGCCCACAAGTTGTGCCGAACATATCCCTACCTTCTAGACCTACCTATAACCCTCCATCCTATTAAGTCCCATGTACTCATCCAGGAGTCTCTTAAAAGACCCTATTGAGTTTGCCTCCACCACCACTGACGGCAGCCGCTTCCACTCGCCCACCACCCTGTGTGTGAAAAACTTCCCCCTAACATTTCCCCTGTACCTACCCCCCAGCACCCTAAACCTGTGTCCTCTCGTAGCAGCCATTTCCACCCTGGGAAAAAGCCTCTGAGAGTCCACCCGATCTATGCCTCTCAACATCTTATACACCTCTATTAGGTCTCCTCTCATCCTACGTCTCTCCAAGGAGAAAAGACCGAGCTCCCTCAGCCTATCCTCATAAGGCATGCCACTCAATCCAGGCAACATCCTTGTCAATCTCCTCTGCACCCTTTCAATCTTTTCCACATCCTTCCTGTAATGAGGCGACCAGAACTGAGCACAGTACTCCAAGTGGGGTCTGACGAGGGTCTTATATAGCTGCATCATTATCCCCGGACTCCTAAACTCAATCCCTCGATTGATAAAGGCCAGCACACCATACGCCTTCTTAACCACCTCCTCCACCTGCGGGGCCCATTTTAGAGACCATCTAGAAGGACGAGGAGGAGGCGGGGGGGGGTAGTAGATGCATGGGAAACACCCATCGCCTGCAAGTCGCCCCCTCCGAGCAAACTCCTACCCCACACACACACACACCATCCTGACTTGCACTTGCTTGCGCTGGCCATTGAGTGGGATCGCACTGTGCGCAAAGCAGCGCGACTGAACTACGATTCCTCCCCACTCCTCCCGGCCTCGCACCTCCCGCCCTCCATTTTAAATCACAATCTGAACGTACAAGAGGCTTCCCCGATTGCAAGGTCCGAGGGAGCTTTGCACACAAGATGGCTGCCGGCATTACTGATGGGGTAACAAAGAAAATTACAGCACAGGAACAGGCCCTTCGGCCCTCCAAGCCTGCACCGACCGTGCTGCCCGTCTGAACTAAAACCCCCTACCCTTCCGGGGACCGTATCCCTCTATTCCCATCCTATTCATGTATTTGTCCAGACGCCCCTTAAAACTCACGACCGTATCCGCTTCCACTCCCTCCCCCGGCAGCGAGTTCCAGGCACCCACCACCCTCTGTGTAAAAAAACTTGCCTCGTACATCTCCTTTAAACCTTGCCCCTCGCACCTTAAACCTATTCCCCCGAGTAATTGACTCTTCCACCCTGGGGGAAAAAGCTTCTGACGATCCACTCTGTCCCTCATAATCTTGTAGACTTCTATCAGGTCCCCCCTCAACCTCCGTCGTTCCAGTGAGAACAAACCAAGTTTCTCCAACCTCTCCTCATAGCTAATCATAGAAATCATAGAATCATAGAAACCCTACAGTGCAGAAAGAGGCCATTCGGCCCATCGAGTCTGCACCGACCACAATCCCACCTAGGCCCTACCCCCATATCCCGACATATTTTATCCACTAATCCCACTAACCTACGCATCTCAAGACCCTAAGGGGCAATTTTTAACCTGGCCAATCAACCTAACCCGCACATCTTTGGACTGTGGGAGGAAACCGGAGCACCCGGAGGAAACCCACGCAGACACGAGGAGAATGTGCAAACTCCACACAGACAGTGACCCAAGCCGGGAATCGAACCCAGGTCCCTGGAGCTGTGAAGCAGCAGTGCTAACCCACTGTGCTACCGTTGCCCTCCATCCCAGGGCAACATCCTGGTAAATCTTTTCTGTAACCCTCTCCAAAGCCTCCACATCCTTCTGGTAGTGTGACCAGAATTGAACGCCATATTCCCAATGCGGCCTAAGGTTCGGCCGCACATGGAATATAGCGTTCAATTCTGGTCTCCACACTACTGCGGTAGCACGTTTGAGGCGCCTACCGGGCAGGTGTGAACGCCTCGAGGCAGTGGCAGGAAACTAGAACACGCCCCTGCCACCCCTCACCCCAAGTTGAGGAATCTCAGCTTGGCGCGCCTCCACTGGAGTCGGGTGGTGAGGCAGGCCTGTGGTTTCTGCGTGAGTGGAACCAAAAGCAGATGGGAAAAGGGAGTGGAAAACGCGCGCGCAAACACAATCGACTCCCGTCCCGTCAAACGTGGCAACCTCGCCAGCCTCCGCACAATCCGACAAGCGGTGTGGCATGACTCTCCTGCCAACCCCCCCCCCACTTCTTCTCACCCCATCTCTCCGCAAGCTCTCCCCCATCAAGGTTGCCCTCCTCCCCCTGGCCGAGAGAGCAATCCCACTGCCCCAACCTTCAATCTTGCCCGGTGCCACACACGATACAACACTGCCTGCGCAACCCCCTCACCCCCACTGCCCCCCACCCCGCCACGCGAATCACAGGGCACATTCAAATCGCCAGAACAGTCACAGCATCCCTGCAGTGCAGAGGGGAGGCCACTCAGCCCATCAATGGTGCACTGCCTCCCCAAAAGAGCATCCCACCCAGACCCTCCACTCTATCCTATCCCGTTCACCCTGCACATTTCGCACGGACAATCCACCTAACCTGCACATCTTTGGACACTAAGGGACAATTTAGCATGGCCAATCCACCTAACCTACACATCTTTGGACACTAAGGGACAATTTAGCATGGCCAATCCACCAAACCTGCATATCTTTGGACACTGAGGGACAATTTAGCACGGCCAATCCACCAAACCTGCATATCTTTGGACACTAAGAGACAATTTAGCACGGCCAATCCACCTAACCTGCACATCTTTGGACACTAAGGGACAATTTAGCACGGCCAATCCACCTAACCTGCACATCTTTGGACACTAAGGGACAATTTAGCACGGCCAATCCACTTAACCTGCACATCTTTAGGGCTGTGGGAGGAAACCGGAGCACCCGGAGGAAACCCACGCAGACACGGGGAGAATGTGCAAACTCCACAGTGACAGGAAAGGGAGGGGGGGATGTTGACAACTACAATGGAGAGACAGGGGGAGAGACACAGAGAGGGGGACAGAGAGCGAGAGAGACACACACACACACACACACAGAGGGGGGAGAGAGAGAAAGAGAGACAGAGGGGGGACAGAGAGAGACACACAGAGAGGGGGGACAGAGAGAGAAAGAGACACAGAGCAGGGCCAGAGAGAGAGAGACATATACACAGAGGGGGGGGCAGAGAGAGAGACAGAGAGACACACACACACAGAGCGGGGACAGAGAGAGAGAGACACACACAGAGCGGGGACAGAGCGAGACAGAGACACAGAGCGGGGACAGAGAGAGAGACAGACAGAGCGGGGACAGAGAGAGACACACAGAGGGGGGGCAGAGAGAGAAAGAGACACAGAGCAGGGCCAGAGAGAGAGAGACATATACACAGAGGGGGAGGCAGAGAGAGAGACAGAGAGACACACACACACACACAGAGCGGGGACAGAGAGAGAGAGACACACACAGAGCGGGGACAGAGAGAGACAGAGACACAGAGCGGGGACAGAGAGAGAGAGGGGGGGGCGAGAGAGAGAGAGGGGGGGGCGAGAGAGAGAGAGGGGGGGGGCGAGAGAGAGAGGGGGGGGCGAGAGAGAGAGGGGGGGGAGAGAGAGGGGGGGGAGAGAGAGGGGGGGGAGAGAGAGGGGGGGAGAGAGAGGGGGGGAGAGAGAGGGGGGGAGAGAGAGGGGGGGGAGAGAGAGGGGGGGGAGAGAGAGGGGGGGGAGAGCGAGGGGGGGGAGAGCGAGGGGGGGGAGAGCGAGGGGGGGGAGAGAGAGGGGGGGGAGAGCGAGGGGGGAGAGCGAGGGGGGAGAGCGAGGGGGGAGAGCGAGGGGGGAGAGCGAGGGGGGAGAGCGAGGGGGGAGAGCGAGGGGGGAGAGCGAGGGGGGAGAGCGAGGGGGGAGAGCGAGGGGGGAGAGCGAGGGGGAGAGCGAGGGGGGAGAGCGAGGGGGGAGAGCGAGGGGGGAGAGCGAGGGGGGAGAGCGAGGGGGGAGAGCGAGGGGGGAGAGCGAGGGGGGAGAGCGAGGGGGGAGAGCGAGGGGGGAGAGCGAGGGGGGAGAGCGAGGGGGGAGAGCGAGGGGGGAGAGCGAGGGGGAGAGCGAGGGGGGAGAGCGAGGGGGGAGAGCGAGGGGGGAGAGCGAGGGGGGAGAGCGAGGGGGGAGAGCGAGGGGGGTGAGCGAGGGGGGAGAGCGAGGGGGGAGAGCGAGGGGGGAGAGCGAGGGGGAGAGCGAGGGGGAGAGCGAGGGGGGAGAGCGAGGGGGGAGAGCGAGGGGGGAGAGCGAGGGGGGAGAGCGAGGGGGGAGAGCGAGGGGGGAGAGCGAGGGGGGAGAGCGAGGGGGGAGAGCGAGGGGGGAGAGCGAGGGGGGAGAGCGAGGGGGGAGAGCGAGGGGGGAGAGCGAGGGGGGAGAGCGAGGGGGGAGAGCGAGGGGGGAGAGCGAGGGGGGAGATGGGGAGACAGACAGGGACAGAGAGGGAAGAGGGGGAGGGAGGGAGAGAAAGAGACACGCACACACAGAGATAACGCAGGAACCTTCGACATGACCCTCAGCCAGACATGGCCTGGATCCCTCCCACGAGAATCCCAGGGGCGAGGGTGTGAGGGCGAGGGGGCCGGATCACAGACTGGCTGTCAAACCACGCACACGGACACGGACACTCCCACCACACGGACACACCCACCACACGGACACACCCACCACACGGACACGGACACACCCACCACACGGACACACCCACCACACGGACACACCCACCACACGGACACACCCACCACACGGACACACCCACCACACGGACACCACACGGACACGGACACACCCACCACACGGACACGGACACACCCACCACACGGACACGGACACACCCACCACACGGACACGGACACACCCACCACACAGACACGGACACACCCACCACACAGACACGGACACACCCACCACACAGACACGGACACACCCACCACACAGACACGGACACACCCACCACACGGACACGGACACACCCACCACACAGACACGGACACACCCACCACACGGACACGGACACACCCACCACACAGACACGGACACACCCACCACACGGACACGGACACACCCACCACACGGACACGGACACACCCACCACACAGACACGGACACACCCACCACACAGACACGGACACACCCACCACACAGACACGGACACACCCACCACACGGACACGGACACACCCACCACACAGACACGGACACACCCACCACACAGACACGGACACACCCACCACACAGACACGGACACACCCACCACACAGACACGGACACACCCACCACACGGACACGGACACACCCACCACACAGACACGGACACACCCACCACACGGACACGGACACACCCACCACACAGACACGGACACACCCACCACACGGACACACCCACCACACGGACACACCCACCACACAGACACGGACACACCCACCACACAGACACGGACACACCCACCACACAGACACGGACACACCCACCACACAGACACGGACACACCCACCACACGGACACGGACACACCCACCACACAGACACGGACACACCCACCACACGGACACGGACACACCCACCACACGGACACGGACACACCCACCACACGGACACGGACACACCCACCACACGGACACGGACACACCCACCACACGGACACGGACACACCCACCACACGGACACACCCACCACACAGACACGGACACACCACCACACGGACACACCCACCACACGGACACACCCACCACACGGACACGGACACACCCACCACACAGACACGGACACACCCACCACACAGACACGGACACACCCACCACACAGACACGGACACACCCACCACACAGACACGGACACACCCACCACACGGACACGGACACACCCACCACACGGACACGGACACACCCACCACACAGACACGGACACACCCACCACACAGACACGGACACACCCACCACACGGACACGGACACACCCACCACACAGACACGGACACACCCACCACACGGACACGGACACACCCACCACACGGACACGGACACACCCACCACACAGACACGGACACACCCACCACACGGACACGGACACACCCACCACACAGACACGGACACACCCACCACACGGACACGGACACACCCACCACACAGACACGGACACACCCACCACACGGACACGGACACACCCACCACACGGACACGGACACACCCACCACACGGACACGGACACACCCACCACACAGACACGGACACACCCACCACACGGACACGGACACACCCACCACACGGACACGGACACACCCACCACACAGACACGGACACACCCACCACACGGACACGGACACACCCACCACACAGACACGGACACACCCACCACACAGACACGGACACACCCACCACACGGACACGGACACACCCACCACACGGACACGACCACACCACCACACAGACACGGACACACCCACCACACAGACACGGACACACCCACCACACGGACACGGACACACCCACCACACAGACACGGACACACCCACCACACGGACACGGACACACCCACCACACAGACACGGACACACCCACCACACGGACACGGACACACCCACCACACACACGGGACACAACACCACACGCCACACGACACACCCACCACACGGACACACCCACCACACGGACACACCCACCACACAGACACGGACACACCCACCACACAGACACGGACACACCCACCACACGGACACGGACACACCCACCACACAGACACGGACACACCCACCACACGGACACGGACACACCCACCACACAGACACGGACACACCCACCACACGGACACGGACACACCCACCACACGGACGGACACACCCACCCACACGGACACACCCACCACACAGACACGGACACACCCACCACACAGACACGGACACACCCACCACACGGACACGGACACACCACCACACAGACACGGACACACCCACCACACGGACACGGACACACCCACCACACAGACACGGACACACCCACCACACAGACACGGGACACACCCACCACACCACCGGACACACCCACCACACAGACACGGACACACCCACCACACAGACACGGACACACCCACCACACAGACACGGACACACCCACC
>NW_027594311.1:0-19248 GCF_964213995.1 Mustelus asterias | reverse complement strand
ACGGGGCCTCTCTCTCTCTCTCCTGTGGTAAACGGGGCCTCTCTCTCTCTCTCCTGTGGTAACGGGGGCCTCTCTCTCTCTCCTGTGGTAACGGGGCCTCTCTCTCTCCTGTGGTAACGGGGCCTCTCTCTCCCCCTCGTGTGGTAATGGGGCCTCTCTCTCTCTCTCTCCTGTGGTAACAGGGCCTCTCTCTCTCTCTCTCTCTCCTGTGGTAACGGGGCCTCTCTCTCTCTCTCTCTCTCTCCTGTGGTAACGGGGCCTCTCTCTCTCTCCTGTGGTAACGGGGCCTTCTCTCTCTCCTGTGGTAACGGGGCCTCTCTCTCCCCCTCCTGTGGTAACGGGGCCTCTCTCTCCCCCTCGTGTGGTAATGGGGCCTCTCTCTCTCTCCTGTGGTAAACGGGCCTCCTCTCTCTCTCTCTCTCTCTCTCCTCGTGTGGTAACGGGCCTCTCTCTCTCTCTCTCCTGTGGTAACGGGGCCTCTCTCTCTCTCTCCTGTGGTAACGGGGCCTCTCTCTCTCTCTCTCTTCTTGTGGTAACGGGGCCTCTCTCTCTCTCTCTCTCTCCTGTGGTAACGGGGCCTCTCTCTCTCCCCCTCCTGTGGTAACGGGGCCTCTCTCTCTCTCTCTCCTGTGGTAACGGGGCCTCTCTCTCTCACCCTCCTGTGGTAATGGGGCCTCTCTCTCTCTCCTGTGGTAACGGGGCCTCTCTCTCCCCTCTCGTGTGGTAATGGGGCCTCTCTCTCTCTCTCTCCTGTGGTAACGGGGCCTCTCTCTCTCCCCCTCCTGTGGTCACGGGGCCTCTCTCTCTCTCCTGTGGTAACGGGGCCTCTGTCTCTCTCCCCCTCCTGTGGTAACGGGGCCTCTCTCTCTCTCTCTCCCCCTCTGTGGTAATGGGGCCTCTCTCTCTCTCTCCTGTGGTAACGGGGCCTCTCTCTCTCTCTCCTGTGGTAACGGGGCCTCTCTCTCTCCCCCTCCTGTGGTAATGGGGCCTCTCTCTCTCTCTCCCTCTGTGGTAACGGGGCCTCTCTCTCTCTCTCTCTCCCCCTCCTGTGGTAACGGGGCCTCTCTCTCTCTCTGTCTCTCTCCCCCTCCTGTGGTAACGGGGCCTCTCTCTCTCCCCCTCCTGTGGTAACGGGGCCTCTCTCTCTCTCTCACTCTCCTGTGGTAATGGGGCCTCTCTCTCTCCCCCTCCTGTGGTAACGGGGCCTCTCTCTCTCTCTCCTGTGGTAACGGGGCCTCTCTCTCTGTCTCTCTCCCCCTCCTGTGGTAACGGGGCCTCTCTCTCTCCCCCTCCTGTGGTAACGGGGCCTCTCTCTCTCTCTCACTCTCCTGTGGTAATGGGGCCTCTCTCTCTCCCCTCCTGTGGTAACGGGGCCTCTCTCTCTCTCGCTCTCTCTCTCTCTCTCCTGTGGTAACGGGGCCTCTCTCTCTCTCTCTCCTGTGGTAATGGGGCCTCACTCTCTCTCCTGTGGTAATGGGGCCTCACTGTCTCTCCTGTGGTAATGGGGCCTCTCTCTCTCTCCTGTGGTAACGGGGCCTCTCTCTCTCTCTCTCTCCTGTGGTAACGGGGCCTCTCTCTCCCTCCTGTTGTAACGGGCCCTCTCTCTCTCTCTCCCCTTCGTGTGGTAACGGGGCCTCTGTCTCTCTCTGCCCCTTCGTGTGGTAATGGGGCCTCTCTCTCTCTCTCCTGTGGTAACGGGGCCTCTCTCTCTCTCTCCTGTGGTAATGGGGCCTCTCTCTCTCCTGTGGTAACGGGGCCTCTCTCTCCCCCTCGTGTGGTAATGGGGCCTCTCTCTCTCTCTCTCTCTCTCTCCTGTGGTAATGGGGCCTCACTGTCTCTCCTGTGGTAATGGGGCCTCACTGTCTCTCCTGTGGTAACGGGGCCTCTCTCTCTCTCTCTCCTGTGGTAATGGGGCCTCACTCTCTCTCCTGTGGTAATGGGGCCTCACTGTCTCTCCTGTGGTAATGGGGCCTCTCTCTCTCTCCTGTGGTAACGGGGCCTCTCTCTCTCTCTCTCCTGTGGTAACGGGGCCTCTCTCTCTCTCTCTCCTGTGGTAACGGGGCCTCTCTCTCTCTCTCTCCTGTGGTAACGGGGCCTCTCTCTCTCTCCTGTGGTAACGGGGCCTCTCTCTCTCTCTCTCCTGTGGTAACGGGGCCTCTCTCTCTCTCTCTCCTGTGGTAACGGGGCCTCTCTCTCTCTCCTGTGGTAATGGGGCCTCTCTCTCTCTCTCTCCTGTGGTAACGGGGCCTCTCTCTCTCTCTCTCTCTCTCCTGTGGTAATGGGGCCTCACTGTCTCTCCTGTGGTAATGGGGCCTCTCTCTCTCTCCTGTGGTAACGGGGCCTCTCTCTCTCTCTCCTGTGGTAACGGGGCCTCTCTCTCTCTCTCCTGTGGTAATGGGGCCTCTCTCTCTCTCTCTCCTGTGGTAACGGGGCCTCTCTCTCTCTCTCCTGTGGTAACGGGGCCTCTCTCTCTCTGTCTCTCTCCTGTGGTAATGGGGCCTCACTCTCTCTCCTGTGGTAATGGGGCCTCACTGTCTCTCCTGTGGTAACGGGGCCTCTCTCTCTCTCCTGTGGTAACGGGGCCTCTCTCTCTCTCCTGTGGTAACGGGGCCTCTCTCTCTTTCTCTCTCTCCCCCTCCTGTGGTAACGGGGCCTCTCTCTCTCTCTCTCCTGTGGTAACGGGGCCTCTCTCTCTCTCTCTCCTGTGGTAACGGGGCCTCTCTCTCTCTCTCTCCTGTGGTAACGGGACGTCTCTCTCTCTCCTGTGGTAATGGGGCCTCTCTCTCTCTCTCTCCTGTGGTAACGGGGCCTCTCTCTCTCTCTCTCTCTCTCTCTCTCCCCCTCCTGTGGTAATGGGGCCTCTCTCTCTCCCCTCCTGTGGTAACGGGGCCTCTCTCTCTCTCTCTCCTGTGGTAATGGGGCCTCTCTCTCTCCTGTGGTAACGGGGCCTCTCTCTCTCTCCTGTGGTAACGGGGCCTCTCTCTCTCCTGTGGTAACGGGGCCTCTCTCTCCCCCTCGTGTGGTAATGGGGCCTCTCTCTCTCTCTCTCCTGTGGTAACAGGGCCTCTCTCTCTCTCTCTCTCTCTCCTGTGGTAACGGGGCCTCTCTCTCTCTCTCTCTCTCTCTCTCCTGTGGTAACGGGGCCTCTCTCTCTCTCACTCTCTCTCCTGTGGTAATGGGGCCTCACTGTCTCTCCTGTGGTAACGGGGCCTCTCTCTCTCTCCTGTGGTAACGGGGCCTCTCTCTCTCTCCTGTGGTAACGGGGCCTCTCTCTCCCCCTCCTGTGGTAACGGGGCCTCTCTCTCCCCCTCGTGTGGTAATGGGGCCTCTCTCTCTCTCCTGTGGTAATGGGGCCTCTCTCTCTCTCTCTCTCTCCCCCCTCGTGTGGTAACGGGCCTCTCTCTCTCTCTCTCTGTGGTAACGGGGCCTCTCTCTCTCTCTCCTGTGGTAACGGGGCCTCTCTCTCTCTCTCTCTTCTTGTGGTAACGGGGTCTCTCTCTCTCTCTCCTGTGGTAACGGGGCCTCTCTCTCTCCCCCTCCTGTGGTAACGGGGCCTCTCTCTCTCTCTCTCCTGTGGTAACGGGGCCTCTCTCTCTCTCTCACCCTCCTGTGGTAATGGGGCCTCTCTCTCTCTCCTGTGGTAACGGGGCCTCTCTCTCCCCCTCGTGTGGTAATGGGGCCTCTCTCTCTCTCTCTCCTGTGGTAACGGGGCCTCTCTCTCTCCCCCTCCTGTGGTCACGGGGCCTCTCTCTCTCTCTCCTGTGGTAACGGGGCCTCTGTCTCTCTCCCCCTTCTGTGGTAACGGGGCCTCTCTCTCTCTCTCTCCTGTGGTAATGGGGCCTCTCTCTCTCTCTCCTGTGGTAACGGGGCCTCTCTCTCTCTCTCCTGTGGTAACGGGGCCTCTCTCTCTCTCTCCTGTGGTAACGGGGCCTCTCTCTCTCTCTCCCCCTCCTGTGGTAATGGGGCCTCTCTCTCTCTCTCCTGTGGTAACGGGGCCTCTCTCTCTCTCTCTCCCCCTCCTGTGGTAACGGGGCCTCTCTCTCTCTCTCTCCCCCTCCTGTGGTAACGGGGCCTCTCTCTCTCTCTCTCCCCCTCCTGTGGTAACGGGGCCTCTCTCTCTCTCTCTCCTGTGGTAACGGGGCCTCTCTCTCTGTCTCTCTCCCACTCCTGTGGTAACGGGGCCTCTCTCTCTCCCCCTCCTGTGGTAACGGGGCCTCTCTCTCTCTCTCTCTCACTCTCCTGTGGTAATGGGGCCTCTCTCTCTCCCCTCCTGTGGTAACGGGGCCTCTCTCTCTCTCGCTCTCTCTCTCTCTCTCCTGTGGTAACGGGGCCTCTCTCTCTCTCTCTCCTGTGGTAATGGGGCCTCACTCTCTCTCCTGTGGTAATGGGGCCTCACTGTCTCTCCTGTGGTAACGGGGCCTCTCTCTCTCTCTCTCCTGTGGTAACGGGGCTTCTCTCTCTCTCTCTCCTGTGGTAACGGGGCCTCTCTCTCTCTCTCTCCTGTGGTAACGGGGCCTCTCTCTCTCCTGTGGTAACGGGGCCTCTCTCTCTCTCTCTCCTGTGGTAACGGGGCCTCTCTCTCTCCTGTGGTAACGGGGCGTCTCTCTCCCCCTCCTGTGGTAACGGGGCCTCTCTCTCCCCCTCCTGTGGTAACGGGGCCTCTCTCTCTCTCCTGTGGTAATGGGGCCTCTCTCTCTCTCTCTCCCCCCTCGTGTGGTAACGGGGCCTCTCTCTCTCCTGTGGTAATGGGGCCTCTCTCTCTCTCTCTCCCCCCTCGTGTGGTAACGGGGCCTCTCTCTCTCCTGTGGTAATGGGGCCTCTCTCTCCTGTGGTAACGGGCCCTCTCTCTCTCTCTCTCTCTCCCCCCCCCTCGTGTGATAACGGGGCCTCTCTCTCTCCTGTGGTAATGGGGCCTCTCTCTCTCTCCTGTGGTAACGGGGCCTCTCTCTCTCTCTCTCCCCCTCGTGTGGTAACGGGGCCTCTCTCTCTCTCTCTCTCTCCCCCTCCTGTGGTAATGGGGCCTCTCTCTCTCTCCTGTGGTAACGGGGCCTCTCTCTCTCTCTCCTGTGGTAACGGGGCCTCTCTCTCTCTCTCCTGTGGTAACGGGGCCTCTCTCTCTATCTCTCCTGTGGTAACCGGGCCTCTCTCCCCCTCGTGTGGTAACGGGGCCTCTCTCTCTCTCCTGTGGTAACGGGGCCTCTCTCTCTCCTGTGGTAATGGGGCCTCTCTCTCTCTCCTGTGGTAATGGGGCCTCTCTCTCTCTCTCCTCTGGTAACGGGGCCTCTCTCTCTCTCTCTCTCCTCTGGTAACGGGGCCTCTCTCTCTCTCTCTCCTGTGGTAATGGGGCCTCTCTCCCCCTCGTGTGGTAATGGGGCCTCTCTCTCTCTCCTGTGGTAACGGGGCCTCTCTCTCTCTCTCCTGTGGTAACGGGGCCTCTCTCTCTCTCTCCTGTGGTAACGGGGCCTCTCTCTCTCTCTCCTGTGGTAACGGGGCCTCTCTCTCTCTCTCCTGTGGTAACGGGGCCTCTCTCTCTCTCTCTCTCCTGTGGTAACGGGGCCTCTCTCCCCCTCGTGTGGTAATGGGGCCTCTCTCTCTCTCCCCCTCCTGTGGTAATGGGGCCTCTCTCTCTCTCTCTCCTGTGGTAACGGGGCCTCTGTCTCTCTCTCTCTCTTTCTCTCCCCCTCCTGTGGTAACGGGGCCTCTCTCTCTCTCTCTCTCCTGTGGTAACGGGGCCTCTCTCTCTCTCCTGTGGTAACGGGGCCTCTCTCTCTCTCCTGTGGTAACGGGGCCTCTCTCTCTCTCTCTCTCCTGTGGTAATGGGGCCTCTCTCTCTCTCTCTCTCCTGTGGTAATGGGGCCTCTCTCTCTCTCTCTCCTGTGGTAACGGGGCCTCTCTCTCTCTCTCTCTCCCCCTCCTGTGGTAACGGGGCCTCTCTCTCTCTCTCTCCTGTGGTAACGGGGCCTCTCTCTCTCTCCTGTGGTAACGGGGCTCTCTCTCTCTCTCTCTCTCTCTCCTCCCTCCTGTGGTAATGGGGCCTCTCTCTCTCTCTCTCTCTCCCCTCCTGTGGTAATGGGGCCTCTCTCTCTCTCTCTCTCTCCCCTCCTGTGGTAATGGGGCCTCTCTCTCTCTCTCTCTCTCCCCTCCTGTGGTAACGGGGCCTCTCTCTCTCTCTCTCCTGTGGTAACGGGGCCTCTCTCTCTCTCTCTCTCTCTCTCTCCCCTCCTGTGGTAATGGGGCCTCTCTCTCTCTCTCTCTCTCTCCCCTCCTGTGGTAATGGGGCCTCTCTCTCTCTCTCTCTCTCCCCTCCTGTGGTAATGGGGCCTCTCTCTCTCTCTCCCCTCCTGTGGTAATGGGGCCTCTCTCTCTCTCTCTCTCTCCCCTCCTGTGGTAACGGGGCCTCTCTCTCTCTCCTGTGGTAACGGGGCCTCTCTCTCTCTCCTGTGGTAATGGGGCCTCTCTCTCTCTCTCTCTCTCTCCTGTGGTAATGGGGCCTCTCTCTCTCTCTCTCTCTCTCTCTCCTGTGGTAATGGGGCCTCTCTCTCTCTCTCTCTCTCTCTCTCCTGTGGTAACGGGGCCTCTCTCTCTCTCTCTCCTGTGGTAACGGGGCCTCTCTCTCTCTCTCTCTCCTGTGGTAACGGGGCCTCTCTCTCTCTCTCTCTCTCTCCTGTGGTAACGGGGCCTCTCTCTCTCTCTCTCTCTCTCTCTCCCCTCCTGTGGTAATGGGGCCTCTCTCTCTCTCTCTCTCTCTCTCTCCTGTGGTAATGGGGCCTCTCTCTCTCTCTCTCTCTCTCTCCTGTGGTAACGGGGCCTCTCTCTCTCTCTCTCCTGTGGTAACGGGGCCTCTCTCTCTCTCTCTCTCCTGTGGTAACGGGGCCTCTCTCTCTCTCTCTCTCTCTCCTGTGGTAACGGGGCCTCTCTCTCTCTCTCTCTCTCTCTCTCCCCTCCTGTGGTAATGGGGCCTCTCTCTCTCTCTCTCTCTCCCCTCCTGTGGTAATGGGGCCTCTCTCTCTCTCTCTCTCTCCCTCCTGTGGTAATGGGGCCTCTCTCTCTCTCTCTCCCTCCTGTGGTAACGGGGCCTCTCTCTCTCTCCTGTGGTAACGGGGCCTCTCTCTCTCTCCTGTGGTAATGGGGCCTCTCTCTCTCTCTCTCTCTCTCCTGTGGTAATGGGGCCTCTCTCTCTCTCTCCTGTGGTAATGGGGCCTCTCTCTCTCTCTCTCTCTCTCTCTCCCCTCCTGTGGTAACGGGGCCTCTCTCTCTCTCTCTCTCTCTCTCTCCCCTCCTGTGGTAACGGGGCCTCTCTCTCTCTCCTGTGGTAACGGGGCCTCTCTCTCTCTCCTGTGGTAATGGGGCCTCTCTCTCTCTCTCTCTCTCTCCTGTGGTAATGGGGCCTCTCTCTCTCTCTCCTGTGGTAATGGGGCCTCTCTCTCTCTCTCTCTCTCTCTCTCCTGTGGTAATGGGGCCTCTCTCTCTCTCTCTCTCTCTCTCTCTCTCTCTCTCTCCTGTGGTAACGGGGCCTCTCTCTCTCTCTCTCCTGTGGTAACGGGGCCTCTCTCTCTCTCTCTCACAGATCACACACAAGGAGAGCATGACAGGTAGCAGCCTGGTCTCGCCAGCCTCATCGCCCGCCTCCAGCGCGGGCAGTTCACCGGCCCACCTCGGCCCGCTGGCCAATGACTCGCTGGACGGGCTGCCCGCCTCGCCCAGGCTGCAGCCCCGCGAGGCGCTGGCCTGCGGGCTCTGGGTCCCCGACCTGGGCCCCTGTAACCAGAGCGCCAAGGGGCAGCCCTGGGACAAGACGCACGCCGAGATCGCAGAACAGGCCAAGCACGTGAGTAGCTGCTGCTGCCGGGACGGGTGGCTGCCTCCCCCTCTCCCCCACTCCCTCACTCCCTGCTGCCCTCCCTCCCCCTCACTCCCTCCCTCTCTCTCGTGCCCCCTCTCTCCCCCCTCTCTCTCTCTCCCTCTCTCTCTCCCCCTCCCCCTCTCCCTCACTCCCTCCCTCCCTCTCTCTCGTGCCCCCTCTCTCCCCCCTCTTTCTCTCTCCCTCTCTCTCTCCCCCTCCCCCTCTCCCTCACTCCCTCCCTCCCTCTCTCTCGTGCCCCCTCTCTCCCCCCTCTCCATCCCTCCCCCCCTCTCCATCCCTCCCCCCCTCTCCATCCCTCCCCCCCTCTCCATCCCTCCCCCCCTCTCCATCCCTCCCCCCCTCTCCCTCCCTCCCCCCCTCTCCCTCCCTCCCCCCCTCTCCCTCACTCCCTCCCTCCCTCCCTCCCTCCCTCTCTCTCGTGCCCCCTCTCTCCCCCTCTCTCTCTCCCCCCCTCTCTCCCTCACTCCCTCCCTCCCCCTCTCTCTCGTGCTCCCTCCCTCCCCCCTCTCTCTCTCTCACCCCCCCCCTCCCTCCCCCTCTCTCTCTCGTACCCCCTCCCTCCCCTCTCTCTCTCTCTCGCCCCCTCCCTCCCCCTCTCTCTCTCTCTCTCGCCCCCTCCCTCCCTCTCTCTCTCTCGCCCCCTCCCTCCTCTCTCTCTCACCCCCTCCCTCCCTCCTCTCTCTCTCACCCCCTCCCTCCCTCCTCTCTCTCGCGCCCCCTCCCTCCCCCCCCTCTCTCCCCCCCCCTCCCTCCCTCCCTCCCCCCCCTCTCTCTCCCCCCCCCCTCCCTCCCCCCTCTCTCTCGCGCCCCCACCCTCCTCGTTCCCTTGCTGGTTTGGGATCTGCGTGCTGCTCTCTCTGAGTCTCCCTCCCTCCCTCCTCTCTCTCTTGCCCCCTCTCTCGCGCCCTCACCCTTCTCGTTCCCTTGCTGGTTTGGGATCTGCGTGCTGCTCTCTCTGAGTCTCCCTCCCTCCCTCCTCTCTCTCTTGCCCCCTCTCTCGCGCCCTCACCCTTCTCGTTCCCTTGCTGGTTTGGGATGTGTGTGCTGCTCTCTCTGAGTCTCTCTCCCCCCTCTCTCTCTCGCCCCCTCCCTCCCTCCCCCCTCTCTCGCGCCCCCATCCTTCTCGTTCCCTTGCTGGTTTGGGATCTGCGTGCTGCTCTCTCTGAGTCTCCCTCCCTCCCTCCCCCCCTCTCTCGCGCCCCCATCCTTCTCGTTCCCTTGCTGGTTTGGGATCTGCGTGCTGCTCTCTCTGAGTCTCCCTCCCTCCCTCCTCTCTCTCTTGCCCCCACTCTCGCGCCCTCACCCTTCTCGTTCCCTTGCTGGTTTGGGATCTGCGTGCTGCTCTCTCTGAGTCTCTCTCCCTCCCCCCTCTCTCTCTCGCGCCCCCTCCCTCCCCCCTCTCTCTCGCGCCCTCACCCTTCTCGTTCCCTTGCTGGTTTGGGATCTGTGTGCTGCTCTCTCTGAGTCTCCCTCCCCCCTCTCTCGCGCCCTCACCCTTCTCGTTCCCTTGCTGGTTTGGGATCTGTGTGCTGCTCTCTCTGAGTCTCCCTCCCTCCCTCCCCCCTCTCTCTCTCTCGCGCCCTCACCCTTCTCGTTCCCTTGCTGGTTTGGGATCTGCGTGCTGCTCTCTCTGAGTCTCCCTCCCTCCCTCCCCCCTCTCTCTCTCTCGCGCCCCCATCCTTCTCGTTCCCTTGCTGGTTTGGGATCTGCGTGCTGCTCTCTCTGAGTCTCCCTCCCTCCCTCCCCCCCTCTCTCTCTCTCGCGCCCCCATCCTTCTCGTTCCCTTGCTGGTTTGGGATCTGCGTGCTGCTCTCTCTGAGTCTCCCTCCCTCCCTCCCCCCTCTCTCTCTCTCGCGCCCCCATCCTTCTCGTTCCCTTGCTGGTTTGGGATCTGCGTGCTGCTCTCTCTGAGTCTCCCTCCCTCCCTCCCCCCTCTCTCTCTTGCCCCCACTCTCGCGCCCTCACCGTTCTCGTTCCCTTGCTGGTTTGGGATCTGCGTGCTGCTCTCTCTGAGTCTCCCTCCCTCCCCCCTCTCTCTCTCTCGCGCCCCCATCCTTCTCGTTCCCTTGCTGGTTTGGGATCTGCGTGCTGCTCTCTCTGAGTCTCTCTCCCCTCTCTGCCTGGCTGTAGGAAGCGAAGATTGAGCACCGCATCGCCGAGCTGCGGCGGGAGGGCCTCTGGTCGCTCAAGAGACTGAACCGGGTCCAGGAGGCCATTCGGCCCAAGACGCACTGGGACTACCTGTGCGAGGAGATGCAGTGGCTGTCGGCGGACTTCGCCCAGGAGCGGCGCTGGAAGCGCGGCGTGGCCAGGAAGGTGAGGCCCCGCCAGAGGCGAGCAGCCGGGAGTGCCCCCTTCCCTGTGTCAACGCCCCCACGCTGTCATCGGCGAGAGGGAACCCCCCCGAGAGCCGCCTGTTCCATCGTGTTTCTGATAACCGGCTGTGTCTTGGATGCAAAGAAACGGGTGCAGTTGTGGGCCATTCAGCCCTGCGAGCCCTGCTGGCCCGTTCTATAATTATCTCCAGGGGAACACGGGGGCCTCCCCTTGGCTCCCCCACTCCAGTCGCCAGAGACCAGCCCAGCGGGGACCTTCTCTGGGTGGGCTCCGATGCCAGTCTGTCCCTGCCCTCGTGAGGAGACCCAAACCGGACCCAGTGCTCCGAGTGCCCGTCTCCCCCGATTTCCCCGTACGGTTGGAGCCAGACCCCCCCCCCTGTACTCCCTCCTAATGGGTTTGAGTTAAACGGAGAGGCTGGATAGACTGGGGACTATTTCCCCCTGGAGCGTAGGAGGCTTCACAGAATATCCCAGCGCAGAGGAGGCCCTTCAGCCCATCGAGTCTGCACCGACCCACGGAAAGCCCTGACCTGCCATAAGACCATAAGACCATAAGACATAGGAGCGGAAGTAAGGCCATTCGGCCCATCGAGTCCACTCCACCATTCAATCATGGTTGATTTCAACTCCATTTACCCGCTCTCTCCCCATAGCCCTTAATTCCTCGAGAAATCAAGAATTTATCAATTTCTGTCTTGAAGACGCTCAACGTCTCGGCCTCCACAGCCCTCTGTGGCAATGAATTCCACAGACCCACCACTCTCTGGCTGAAGAAATTTCTCCTCATCTCTGTTCTAAAGTGACTCCCTTTTATTTTAAGGCTGTGCCCCCGCGTCCTAGTCTCCCCTGTTAATGGAAACAACTTCCCTACGTTCCATCCTATCTAAGCCGTTCATCCCACTTGCCAGCACTTAGCCTTGAATGCTATGGCGCGCCAAGTACTCAAACAGGTACTTCTTAAAGGATGTGAGGTATCCCGCCTCCACCACCCTCCCAGGCAGCGCATCCCAGACCCTCAGTTTTCCCTCCAATCCCCCCTCAACCTCCCTTTTAACTTGTGTCCCCCCCCCCCTCGTGACTGACCCTTCAACTCAGTGGAACTCCCTATCCACTCTGTCCATGTCCCTCAGAATCTTGTACCCTCGATCAAGTCGCCCCTCAGTCTTCTCTGTTCCAATGGAACCAACCCAAGCCTCACCCAACCTCTCTTCATAACTTCAATGGTCCGTCCCAGGCCAACATCCTGGTGAATCTCCTCCGCGCCCCCTCCAGTGAGACCACATCCTTCCTACAACGTGGTGACCAGAACTGCACACATTGCTCCAGCTGTGGCCTCATTTGGGGGTGGTCTTTTCGAGGTCGATAAAATAATGAGGGGCACAGATCAGCGAGATAGTCACTATCTTTTCCCAAAGGTAGGGGAGTCTAAAACTAGAGGGCATAGGTTTAAGGTGAGAGGGGAGAGATACAAAAGGGCACAGAGGGGCAATTGTTTCACACAGAGGGTGGTGAGTGTCTGGAACGAGCTGCCAGAGGCAGTAGTAGAGGCGGGTACAATGTTGTCTTTTAAAATGAATTGAGGCAGTCACACGGGCACGATGGGTATAGAGGGAGATGGGCCAAGCGTGGGCAACTGGGACGAGCTCAGGGGTTTAAAAAGAATGGGCAGTATGGACAAGTTGGGCCGAAGGGCCTGTTTCCGTGCTGTAAACCTCTATGACTCTATGGCTTAGTGGTCAAAAACTGGGCGGCATGGACAAGTTGGGCCGAAGGGCCTGTTTGCAAGCTGTAAACCCCCCATGAGGCTGAATGGGTGTCCAGTCACTCGCTGGCGGGCTGGGGGGAGTGAGGCTTGGAGGGGTAGATGGGCCCCACAGTGGCCTGCCCATCGGGTGTAGGGTGGCGTTGAGTTTACGCGCCCCCTCTCCCTTGGCACGGGCACGCGGGACCTTTAGCCTGCGGTTGTACCTCTCCGCTGCTAAGCTGTGCTCTCGCTCTCTCTCTCTCCCTCTCGGCAGGTTGCCAGGACGGTCCTCCGCTTCCACGAGGAACAGCGTCAGAAAGAGGAGAGAGCCAAGCGGGAGGAGCAGGCGAAGCTGCGACGGATTGCCTCCACCATCGCCAAGGAGGTCAAACAGTTCTGGACCAACGTGGAGAAGGTACGAGGGGGCGGGGGGGGGGGGGGGGGGGGGGTGCAACAGAATGCACTCCCCACACACACTGAACACTACTCGTGGCCGGCACAGTGTGGGTTAGCACCGCTGACTCACGGCGCCATGGATCCGGGTTCGATTCCCGACCTCGGGTCACTGTCTCCGCGGAGTCTCCACCTTCTCCCCCGTGTCTGCGTGGGTTTGCTCCGGGTGCTCCGGACTCCTCCCACAGTCCGAAAGACGTGCTGGTTAGGGTGGATTCGCTGTGCGTAATGTGTTGGGTTACTCTCCCAGGACAGGTACAGCACGGGGTTAGATACAGAGTAAAGCTGCCTCTACACTGTCCCCATCAAACACTCCCAGGACAGGTACAGCACGGGGTTAGATACAGAGTAAAGCTCCCTCTACACTGTCCCCCATCAAACACTCCCAGGACAGGTACAGCACGGGGTTAGATACAGAGTAAAGCTCCCTCTACACTGTCCCCATCAAACACTCCCAGGACAGGTACAGCACGGGGTTAGATACAGAGTAAAGCTCCCTCTACACTGTCCCCATCAAACACTCCCAGGACAGGTACAGCACGGGGTTAGATACAGAGTAAAGCTCCCTCTACACTGTCCCCCATCAAACACTCCCAGGACAGGTACAGCACGGGGTTAGATACAGAGTAAAGCTCCCTCTACACTGTCCCCATCAAACACTCCCAGGACAGGTACAGCACGGGGTTAGATACAGAGTAAAGCTCCCTCTACACTGTCCCCCATCAAACACTCCCAGGACAGGTACAGCACGGGGTTAGATACAGAGTAAAGCTCCCTCTACACTGTCCCCATCAAACACTCCCAGGACAGGTACAGCACGGGGTTAGATACAGAGTAAAGCTCCCTCCACACTGTCCCCATCAAACACTCCCAGGACAGGTACAGCACGGGGTTAGATACAGAGTAAAGCTCCCTCTACACTGTCCCCCATCAAACACTCCCAGGACAGGGACAGCACGGGGTTAGATACAGAGTAAAGCTCCCTCTACACTGTCCCCATCAAACACTCCCAGGACAGGTACAGCACGGGGTTAGATACAGAGTAAAGCTCCCTCTACACTGTCCCCATCAAACACTCCCAGGACAGGTACAGCACGGGGTTAGATACAGAGTAAAGCTCCCTCTACACTGTCCCCATCAAACACTCCCAGGACAGGTACAGCACGGGGTTAGATACAGAGTAAAGCTCCCTCTACACTGTTCCCCCATCAAACACTCCCAGGACAGGTACAGCACGGGGTTGGATACAGAGTAAAGCTCCCTCTACACTGTCCCCCATCAAACACTCCCAGGACAGGTACAGCACGGGGTTAGATACAGAGTAAAGCTCCCTCTACACTGTCCCCCATCAAACACTCCCAGGACAGGTACAGCACGGGGTTAGATACAGAGTAAAGCTCCCTCTACACTGTCCCCCATCAAACACTCCCAGGACAGGTACAGCACGGGGTTAGATACAGAGTAAAGCTCCCTCTACACTGTCCCCCATCAAACACTCCCAGGACAGGTACAGCACGGGGTTAGATACAGAGTAAAGCTCCCTCTACACTGTCCCCCATCAAACACTCCCAGGACAGGTACAGCACGGGGTTAGATACAGAGTAAAGCTCCCTCTACACTGTCCCCATCAAACACTCCCAGGACAGGTACAGCACGGGGTTAGATACAGAGTAAAGCTCCCTCTACACTGTCCCCCATCAAACACTCCCAGGACAGGTACAGCACGGGGTTAGATACAGAGTAAAGCTCCCTCTACACTGTCCCCATCAAACACTCCCAGGACAGGTACAGCACGGGGTTAGATACAGAGTAAAGCTCCCTCTACACTGTCCCCCATCAAACACTCCCAGGACAGGTACAGCACGGGGTTAGATACAGAGTAAAGCTCCCTCTACACTGTCCCCCATCAAACACTCCCAGGACAGGTACAGCACGGGGTTAGATACAGAGTAAAGCTCCCTCTACACTGTTCCCCATCAAACACTCCCAGGACAGGTACAGCACGGGGTTAGATACAGAGTAAAGCTCCCTCTACACTGTCCCCATCAAACACTCCCAGGACAGGTACAGCACGGGGTTAGATACAGAGTAAAGCTCCCTCTACACTGTCCCCCATCAAACACTCCCAGGACAGGTACAGCACGGGGTTAGATACAGAGTAAAGCTCCCTCTACACTGTTCCCCATCAAACACTCCCAGGACAGGTACAGCACGGGGTTAGATACAGAGTAAAGCTCCCTCTACACTGTCCCCCATCAAACACTCCCAGGACAGGTACAGCACGGGGTTAGATACAGAGTAAAGCTCCCTCTACACTGTTCCCCATCAAACACTCCCAGGACAGGTACAGCACGGGGTTAGATACAGAGTAAAGCTCCTCTACACTGTTCCCCATCAAACACTCCCAGGACAGGTACAGCACGGGGTTAGATACAGAGTAAAGCTCCCTCTACACTGTCCCCCATCAAACACTCCCAGGACAGGTACAGCACGGGGTTAGATACAGAGTAAAGCTCCCTCTACACTGTCCCCCATCAAACACTCCCAGGACAGGTACAGCACGGGGTTAGATACAGAGTAAAGCTCCCTCTACACTGTCCCCCATCAAACACTCCCAGGACAGGTACAGCACGGGGTTAGATACAGAGTAAAGCTCCCTCTACACTGTCCCCCATCAAACACTCCCAGGACAGGTACAGCACGGGGTTAGATACAGAGTAAAGCTCCCTCTACACTGTCCCCATCAAACACTCCCAGGACAGGTACAGCACGGGGTTAGATACAGAGTAAAGCTCCCTCTACACTGTCCCCCATCAAACACTCCCAGGACAGGTACAGCACGGGGTTAGATACAGAGTAAAGCTCCCTCTACACTGTCCCCCATCAAACACTCCCAGGACAGGTACAGCACGGGGTTAGATACAGAGTAAAGCTCCCTCTACACTGTCTCCATCAAACACTCCCAGGACAGGTACAGCATGGGGTTAGATACAGAGTAAAGCTCCCTCTACACTGTCCCCATCAAACACTCCCAGGACAGGTACAGCACGGGGTTAGATACAGAGTAAAGCTTCCTCTACACTGTCTCCATCAAACACTCCCAGGACAGGTACAGCACGGGGTTAGATACAGAGTAAAGCTCCCTCTACACTGTCCCCATCAAACACTCCCAGGACAGGTACAGCACGGGGTTGGATACAGAGTAAAGCTCCCTCTACACTGTCCCCCATCAAACACTCCCAGGACAGGGACAGCACGGTGTTAGATACAGAGTAAAGCTCCCTCTACACTGTCCCCATCAAACACTCCCAGGACAGGTACAGCACGGGGTTAGATACAGAGTAAAGCTCCCTCTACACTGTCCCCATCAAACACTCCCAGGACAGGTACAGCACGGGGTTAGATACAGAGTAAAGCTCCCTCTACACTGTCCCCATCAAACACTCCCAGGACAGGTACAGCACGGGGTTAGATACAGAGTAAAGCTCCCTCTACACTGTCCCCATCAAACACTCCCAGGACAGGTACAGCACGGGGTAAATGATGGCCCTTTAACAGGTTGCTGCCTTTTTTCCATAGGCAGGGATTTGGTAGCTGGGGCTGAAATAGATTCTCCTTTGCAACTCATGGCTGGCTGGGTCAGTGCCAGCCGTGTTACTAAACAGGAGAGACAAGGTTTCCACCCACACCGGTGTCGTCCAGACTCTGTATCAGAGTCTGGGAGCCTGGTTTGGACACATGCACTGCAGGGAGACTCAGAGTCTCCAACCCCATGGATGCAAACACATGGGGGACACTTTAAGACAGAGATAGATAGGTTCGTGATTAATGAGGGTATCAGGGGTTATGGGGAAGAGGCAGGAGAATGGGGATGAGAAAAATATCAGCCATGATTGAATGGCGAAGCAGACTCGATGGGCCGAGTGGCCTAATTCTGCTCCGATATCTTATGGTTTTATGGTTCTGCCTCAGCGCGTGTGATCTGGATTCAATTCCGGGTCTTGGGTCCCTGTGTGGAGTCTGCACGTCCTCCCTGTGTCTGCATGGGTTTCCTCCGGCTGCTCCGGATTCCTCCCGCACTCCCAAAGGTGTGCGGGTTAGGTAGATTGGCCGAGATGAATTGTCCCTTAGTGTCCAAAGATGTGCAGGTTAGGTGGATTGGCCATGCTAAATTGTCCCTTAGTGTCCAAAGATGTGCAGGTTAGGTGGATTGGCCATGCTAAATTGTCCCTTAGTGTCCAAAGATGTGCAGGTTAGGTGGATTGGCCATGCTAAATTGTCCCTTAGTGTCCAAAGATGTGCAGGTTAGGTGGATTGGCCATGCTAAATTGTCCCTTAGTGTCCAAAGATGTGTAGGTTAGGTGGATTGGCCGTGCTAAATTGTCCCTTAGTGTCCAAAGATGTGTAGGTTAGGTGGATTGGCCGTGCTAAATTGTCCCTTAGTGTCCAAAGATGTGCAGGTTAGGTGGATTGGCCGTGATAAATTGCCCCTTCGTGTCCAAAGATGTGTAGGTTAGGTGGATTGGCCGTGCTAAATTGCCCCTTAGTGTCAGGGGGGATTAGCAGGGTAAAGACGTGGGGTTGTGGGAATAGGGTAGGGTTGTTGTTGCTGGATGGGCCGAATGGCCCTCCCCCCCCTGCAGTGCAGGGATTCTAACCCGGCTGGTTTCTTTCCCCCCCCTTGCCCTCCCCGGGTACAGGTGGTGCAGTTTAAGCAGCAGTCCCGCCTGGAGGAGAAGCGGAAGAAAGCCCTGGACCTGCAGCTGGACTTCATCGTGGGCCAGACGGAGAAATACTCGGACCTGCTCAGCCAGAGCCTGAACGAGTCGCTGCCAGCCAGCAAGCCTGGCTCCTCTCAGCTCGGCTCCTCCCTCGCTGGCTCCGCGCCCTCCACCCCTCCCGTCTCCGGCTCCGCCACCGAGGACGAAGGTGGGTCTGCGGCGGGGGCGTTGGGGGGGTGGTCTGGCGGCGGAAGGCTCCGGCCTGTGTGTGGATGTACCAATAGCGGCAGGAGGTGGGAGCTCCGTAAGATCCTGTCTGATTTGTGTAGCCTCCACACACACACACACACACACACCCCTCCTCCTCCTCCTCAGAATCATATTTGTTTAGATAGGGTCGCCCCTTCTTCTCAACTCCAATGGGTTATGGACGCCAACTTGTTCAAACTTTTCCCCGTAAGACAACACTCATCCCCCGCCGATAAAGGACAAGGTTCCGACAAGAGGCTTCGTCTTCTGGAACATAAGAACATAAGAAATAGGAGCAGGAGTAGGCCATCCAGCCCCTCCGAGCCTGCCCCGCCATTCAACAAGATCATGGCTGATCTGAAGCGGATCAGTTCCACTTACCCGCCTGCTCCCCATATCCCCTAATTCCCTTACCGATCAGAAAACTATCTACCCGTGATTTAAACATATTCAACGAGGAAGCCTCCACCACTTTAATGGGCAGAGAATTCCAGAGATTCACTACCCTCTGAGAGAAGAAGTTCCCCCTCAACTCTGTTCTGAACCGGCCCCCCCTTATTTTGAGGCTGTGCCCTCTAGTTCTGGTTTCCCTTCTAAGTGGAAAGAATCTCTCCACCTCTACCCTATCCAGCCCCTTCATTATCTTATATGTCTCTATAAGATCACCCCTCATCCTTCTAAACTCCCAACGAGTACAGACCCAATCTGTTTAATCTCTCCTCATAAGCTACACCCCTCATCTCCGGTATCAACCTGGTGAACCTTCTCTGCACTCCCTCCAAGGCCAATATATCCTTTCGCAAATAAGGGGACCAATACTGTACACAGTATTCCAGCTGCGGCCTCACCAGTGCCTTGTACAGTTGCAGCAAGACCTCCCTGCTTTTATATTCTATCCCCCTCGCGATATAGGCCAACATCCCATTCGCCTTCTTGATCGCCTGCTGCACCTGCAGACTGCGATTCGTTCTGGAATATTCTGGGCCTTCTCTGGATTCTTCTGCCTGGAACTTGGTTCTTTTTTGGCGCCCTGCACTAAGAGCTGTGGCAGTCGCTCTCTCCTTTTTGCCCCACTGCCCCCTTCTCTTATACCTGCGATGATGTATCAACATTTGCCGGATTGGTCCTAAGTTGTCAACGCCACAATCAGATTTAAATTTAATAGGTTCTTGGTATCTAAGTGCCTGATTCCAAATTGATTGGCTAAATTCAGAAGCCTGTTGTCTTGGTAACCCTGCCGCTCGGCCTTCGATATGAATGTTTCAGTTTGGGTTCTCTGTGCACTCGCATTTTTAAAATCCCGAAGCACAGAAAAAGCCTCACCTTTTTGAAAGAACCACATGATGCTTCCCCCACCCTCCCCCGCGAACATTTGACAAACACCCGTGTGAGATTAGTCCATCCAACAGGACTAAGTCCCTGCATCCCGAGTCCTGACGATAACGATAAACCAGTGAGAAGTTGGCTCAAGACTCCCAGTGGCATGCGACCAGTCATTTGATTTGATTTATTATCGTCACATGTACTGGGATACAGTGAAAAGTATTGTTTCTTGCGCGCTATACAGACAAAGCATACCGTTCATAGAGAAGGAAAGGAGAGGGTGCAGAATGTAGTGTTACAGTCACAGCTCGGGTGTAGAGAAAGATCAACTTAATGCAAGGTCGGTCCATTCAAAAGTCTGACGGCAGCAGGGAAGAAGCTGTTCTTGAGTCGGTCCGGTACGTGACCTCAGACTTTTGTATCTTTTTCCCCGACGGAAGAAGGTGGAAGAAAGAATGTCCGGGGGGTGCGTGGGGGGGGGTCCTTGATTATGCCTGCTGCTTTTCGAAGAGGGACGAAGGGGGAATTTAGCTCGAACGAGTGGGGGAGAAGGGT
>NW_027594310.1:0-19275 GCF_964213995.1 Mustelus asterias | reverse complement strand
CCTCATCCAGCTTTGCAACATACCTTTTAAAGGGGAGGTCCCTCGACTCTGCCGACTCTAAATGCTGCAGCTCTGCCAGACACACAGGCTAGGGTGCAACCCCCTGCAACCCCTTTCCCCTCTCGCAATCCCTTTCCCCTCTCGCAATCTCTCCTCCTGTCTGTCGGTGTGTCAGTCAGGAGTGTGGATCTGTGCCCACACATTCCCTTTTAAATCTTAGCCCACCCACAGACAAGGAGGGGCAATGGTGCCCAGATAAATCATGCATTTTTTAACATTAGAACTACAGCATCCTGGTTCATTTTGCTTCACAGTTGATGAGTTTTTTTCTTAAATCTCAGTGTATTTATAGCAAAGATAAATGAGATTTTACATCATCGATATTAAATAGACCATCATTGTTGCAAAAATGATATCAATATATGTAATATAAAATATGTAACCTTCTCTCCCCTCCCCCACCCTCCCAATAAAGGCACTTGCCCCCTCCCTGTCTCCAAAATGTGCTGCTTGCCAGTATTGAATGAGCAGAAGTATCCTCCAAATATCTATGTTAGCAAGACAGAATCCTCTTCATTTCCCCCCATTCCAAAATCTGTTCCCTAGTTACAGACTCCATCCCTCTCCCTGGCAACTGTCTGAGGCTATTTTGCAATCTTGGTCTCAGGTTTGGTCTCAGGATGAGATTCCCCTCCCGCCCCCCTCGCACTGTCGCGAAGGCCACCCCCTTCCACTTCTGCAATATTGCTGTCCGGCTTCATCCCTGCCTCAGCTGATCCGCTACTGAAACCCTCACTCGTACATTTGTTACCTCCATTCCTGAGGATTCCACAGCACTCCTGGCTGGATCCCACATTTTACCCTCTATAAACTTGCAGTCATCCAAAAAAAAACCCCTGCTGTTTCAAATCCCGCTCACTGACCTACCCTGGCTCCCAGTCAAAATAAAGTCTTAATTTTAAAATGATCATCCTTTTTTTCAAATTACCCCTAATCTCCAATTCCGCCCCCACCCTCCATAACTGACCGCCCCACCCCACCCACCCGCCCATTTTTACAATCTCCTCCAGCCTTACGACCCTCCAGAACTATTTGAAAAACTAATTCTGGCGCCCACAGCATGCCCGGTTTTAATTCATAGCATCATAGAATCCCAACAGTGCAGAAAAAGGCCATTCGACCCATCGAGTCTGCACCGACTCTCCGATAGAGCACCTTATCCAGGCCCTATCCCCATTACCCCACATATTTACCCCGCTAATCCCCTAACCTAAACATCTTGGGATACTAGGGGGCAATTTAGCACGGCCGATCCACCTAACCTGCACAGTGTGGGAGGAAACTGGAGCACCCAGAGGAAACCCATGCAGACACAAAACACAGAGACATGGAAACTAGAAGCAGGAGTAGACCATTCGGCCCTTCGAGCCTGCTTCGCCATTCATCTTGATCATGGCTGATCATCGAATTCAATATCCCCATTCCCCCTTCTTCCCATATCCCTTTAGCTCCTAGAGCTATATCTAATTTCTTCTTGAAATCAGACAACCTTTTGGCTTCAACTACATTCTATGGTGGTGAATTCCACACATTCGCCACGCACAGAATGTGCAAACTCCACACAGTCATCCAAAGCTGGATTCAAACCCAGGTCCTTGATGCTACGAGTCAGCATTGCTAACCACTGTGCCACCGTGCCTCGCAGCATTGCCCCACCATTGGTGCTGCGCTAAGCTCTGGAATTCCCTCCCTATATCTCCTCAACTCTCATTCTAAGACATTTCCTAATCCTTGAACAATCTTTTTGTCAGCACCTAATGCACTCAGTATTATATTTTGTTCTGTAACCCTCTTGTGAAGCACCTTGGGACATTTTGCTACACTAAAGGTGCTATATAAATGCATATTGTTGTTCACAAACACACTCAGCCTTCACAGAAGCACATTGCACAGACATACTCTTTCCCTCCAAACCCTCAGTTCAGACGAGAACTCGTCCATTATCTACCCCATTTCACTGAGACTCTGTGCTTTTGAATCTTAAGTTTATTTATTAGTGTCACAAGTAGGCTTACATTAACACTGCAGTGAAGTTACTGTGAAAATCCCCTAGTTGCCACAATCAGGCACCTGTTCAGGTACTGTGGTGGACTTCAGTTGTGCTTTTGTCCTACTTGGACCACCGTTGTGTGTTTGTCATGCCTGGACACATCCCCTGCTGGCTCGGCTCCTCCCCTTGTCACCTAGTACAAAGGTGGCTGTCTCCTCCCCCTTGTTCAGTTCGGGTCGGTTACCTGTTGGGATGTGCTCCTGGTTCTGTAATGAATAAAAGCCTACAGTTGTATTGGCACACAAGTGGTCTTTTGCCTAATTGATAGCGCATCAGGTACACTAAAGGAAAATTTACCATGGCCAATGCACCTAACCAGCACATCTTTCGGACTGTGGGAGGAAACCCACGCAGATACGGGGAGAAGATGCAAACTCTGCATAGTGACCGAAGCTGGGAACTGAACCCAGGTCCCCGGTACTGTGAGGCAGTAGTGCCAACCACTGTGCCACCGTACTTCTCCCATTTGACAGAGGTAATTTTCCTCATTCCCTCTCTCAGTTCCCTTTCTAGCCTCGCTACCCCATTTACACAGGCAGTCTTTCTCTCTAAACACCTCCCAGTTTACAGAAGAATTCTCTTTTCCCTGGTGTTGTGTTTTTTTCACACCAGGTTCCAATCTCCCTCCTTCTGCTGTGATGCATTCCCTGCACTCTGTGATAAGGATGGAAATTTCTGATCTGCCAAGCATATAAGGAGGTTCGGAGTTGCTGCCCCCAGAACAACATTCATCCCCTTGTGTCAGGTGATGGTATCAGAATCAATCAGAAGATTGGACCAAAGTCTGATCTTTCTCTACACCCGAGCTATGACGGTAACACTATATTCTGCACCCTCTCCTTTCCTTCTCTATGAACGGTATGCTTTGTCTGTGTAGCGCACAAGAAACAATACTTTTCACTGTTTACTAATACATGTGATAATAATAAATCAAATCAAAAAAGTCATGGTACAAACCACCATCTGATTTTCTAGTCTTTTCCTTGGGGTGTGAAATCACTCTGTAACATAGGAACATAGGAGATCTCAACACTTCAAGCCTGCTCCACCATTCAGTTAAGATCATGGCTGATTTAGTTGAGGCCTCAACTCCTCATTCCCGACTGCTCCCATAACTCTTGACTCTCGTCTATCAAAAATCTACCTAAATCTGCCATGAATGAACTCAGCCTCCACTGCTCTCAGTGGAAGAGAATTGCACAGACCAATGATCCTCTGAAAGAAAAAAAAATCTTATCTCCAAATTGAAAGGGTGACCTCTTATTCTAATCTGTGTCCCCAAATTCTAGCCTCCCCCACAAGAGGAAACATCCTCCTGATATCACCCTATCCAGTCCCCACAGGATCTTATATGTTTCAATAAGATCACCTCTCATTATTCCAATAGAATCCCAAGAGTGCAGAAGGAGCCCATGCTGCTCATCAAGTCTATACCAACTCTCCAGAAGAGCATCTTGCCCAGGCTTTCATATGTCCCCCCACACCCCCACCTTATCCCTGTAATCCTGCACATTTAGCATGGCTAATCCACCTAATTTACACATCTTTGGGCACTAAAGGACAATTTTAGCAAGGCCAATCCACCTAGCCTGCATGTCTTTGGACTTGGTAATGGGTATAGACCCAACCTGTTCACGCTTTCCTCAAAAGATAAGCCTCGGAATGAGTTGAGGTTAACCTTTGCTGAGCTGCTTCTAACACAATTAAATCCTTTTCAAATGAGGAGACCTAAACTGTACAAAGGAACCCAGGTGTGATCTCACCATGACCCTGCAGAGCTGCAGTAAAATTTCCCCAGCTCCCTTTGCAATAAACACAAACATTCCATTTGCCTTCCTAATCACTTGCTATACCTGCAGACTAACTTTATGTGATTTATGTACTGGGGCACCCAGATCCCTCTGTACCACTGAGTTCTGCAATCTTCCTCCATTTAAAATAGTATACTGCTTTCTTTTTATTCTTAAAGTATGCACGTTCACATTTTCCTACATTAAACGTCTTCTGCCAACCTTTTTACCCACTCACTTTAACCGATCTATATCCCTTTGTAGACTCTTTACCCCTTTGTGGCAATTTACTCTCCTACCTATCATTGTGTCATTGGCCAATGTAATCAGTGTAACCAAATATAATCCCATCACGGTGTTTTCATTGGCATACATCTGTTTAGACTGCTGGTGTTAATGTAAGGACTATTACGTTGCTTCTATCAAGGTGACCATTGGAAAAGTCTAGATTTCGAGTTGTATTTGAAAGAGCTCCAAATTCTGTTTGCAAGAATTGGTTTCTCATAGAATCCCTACAGTACAGAAGGAGGCCATTCAGCCCATCGAATCTGTAACGACGACAATCCCACCCAGGCCCTATTCCTGTAACCCTCATTTACCCTGCTAATCCCCCTGACTCTAGGGTCAATTCAACCCGCATATCTTTGGACTGTGGAAGAAAACCGGAGCACCCGGGAGACACAGGGAGAATGTGCAAACTCCACACAGACAGTGACCCGAGGCTGGAATTGAATATGGGTCCCCGGCGCTGTGAGGCAGCAGTGCTAACCACTGCGCCACCGTGCCGCCCATGTCGGCTAAAACTGATCAAAACCCACTGGTGAACTATCAATTGAAGACTTACATTTCAAGTCACTGACGTGCAGTGCCATAGTCAAAGCCATACAATCCCTTTTTCCCATCGCTCACATTACACCTCACACAAGCAGACTGGCTCCAGCTTGTGGAACACAAGTTGCCATCAGCACCAGTTGACGGTTTTGCAAGGAAGATTTATGTTACTGTTGATTTTGTTTGATTAAAACGATTGCAAGATAAATCTCAGATTATTGTGATGATTTTATAACCCATTTTAAAATGTTTCAAATAGATGTGTTCTGTTATAATATTTATTAATGTTTATAATATGAAAATATCTACACTTTTGGCTCTGACAGGAATTAATAATTTACTCATGATATTTAATTAGACAAAAAAATGCACATAAATTTATGACATTTAGTCGTGAGTAAACAGTGGCATATTTATAAGCGTATACGTGACAGTCATTCTTCCCAGTAATTCTGATGAATTATTTTGCAGTAGCAGGTCAAGATGGGTGGAGTAGGATGGCACGCTGGTCCATGGGGGTCTTTTGTGCCACCTATGTGATCCCATGCACCCCAGACATTCTCTCTTCCACCTTCTTCAGTCGGGAAAAAGATATAAAAGTCTGAGGTCATGAACCAACTGACTCAAGAACAGCTTCTTCCCTGCTGCCATCAGACTTTTGAATGGACCTACCTTATATTAAGTTGATCTTTCTCTACATCCTAGCTACAACTGTAACATTACATTCTGCACCCTCTCCTTTCCTGAATGGTATGTTTTGTCTGTATAGCGCGCAAGAAACAATACTTTTCATTGTATACCAATACATGTGACAGTAATAAATTAAATCAAAAAATCCATGGGCAACAAGGTTTGGAGAGCGATATTGTCCCTTTCACAACCACAGAATGCCCCAAAGCATGGTAGAGTCAATGAAGCACTTTATGAATTGCAGTCGAAGTTATCTTGTAGGATACACAGCAGCCAATTTGCACACAGCAAGGTCACAATCAGCAGTGAGATACTGAATGGATAATCTGTTTCAATGGTGTTGGTTGAAGGATAAATGTTGATCAGGTGTACAAAGAAAACTGCCCAGCTCCCTCAGTAACTATAGTTTATGGGTTGGCAGAGTAGTTAGCCCTGCTTCCTCATGGCTCCAGGGACCCAGGTTCAATTCCAGCCTCAGATGACTGTCTGTCTTTGTGGAGTTTGCATGTTCTCCCCGTGTCTGCGTAGGTTTTGTCCAGTTTCATCCCACACTCCAAAGATGTGCTGGGTAGGTGGATTGGCCATACTAAATTGCCCCTGGTGTCCCAAGACATGTAGGTTGGATGGATTTGCCATGGGAAATGTGTGGGGTTGTGGGGATAGGGCGGGGGAAAGGGCCTGGGTAAGGTACTCTGTCAGAGAGTTAGTGCAGGCTCGATGGGTCGAATACCCTCTTCTGTACTGGAGGGGTTCTATGACTCTAAAGTTTGCTACCAGTGGAAAAATGAATCAGCAAATTTTCCAAAGTATTTATAGTATACGGAAGATTTATGGAGCATTATGTATGCAGAGTCAGTGCAGACTTGATGGCCCGAATAGCCTCCTTGTGCACTGCAGGGATTCTAAGGTTCTAAGATTGGCCGAAATGCATATTGACAAAAGTCATTATCTTGTTAAACAAAGCATGCTAGTTTGTTTGAACGTCCTGGTCAAAAAGCAACCTTCCAATCACCCGAATCAATAAGACTTTCAACATGGACCTGATCTGCTTTCAAAGTGGTGGTACCACTGGATGTGGAGGAGTGAGCTTACTCCCGTTCTATCAGCCCACTCGGTTGGTCGCGACAAAGGTTTTAAAATTTATTTTCCCTGTAAATATCTAAATGCCTCACAGACAGTACCAGGGACCTGGGTTCAATTCCCGCCTTGGCTCACTGTCTGTGTGGAGTTTGCATGTTCTCCCCGTGTCTGCGTGAGTTTCCTCCGGGTGCTCCGGTTTCCTCCCACAGTCTGAAAGACGTGCTGGTTAGGTGCATTGGCCATGCTAAATTCTCCCTGAGTGTACCCGAAAAGGCACCAGAGTGTGGCAACTAGGGGATTTTCACACTAACTTCATTGCCGTGTTAATGTAAGCCTACTTGTGACACTAATAAATAAACTTTTTTCAAAATTAATTGATTTGTCAATAAGGTTTTTTTGAGTTAAAGGAAGTGTAAGTTTATTAGTTACTTAACCCAAGAAACGACACAAGTATCAGAAGAAAGAAAGTTAGAGCCCAATAAGAAGTTAAAAGAGTATACGATGTTGCTTGTCTTTGAGGAGTGGATTGTTGAACATCGCGGCCCTTTGAAGTTAGTTGGTTCCCTGTAGAATTCTGGAGTTGCCCTTATTCAGGTCTGCACTTTGTAGGAGACAGTCTGCAGTTGACGGGCGGCATGGTAGCACAGTGATTAGCACTGCTGCTTCACAGCTCCAGGGACCTGGGTTCGATTCCTGGCTTGGGTCACTGTCTGTGTGGAGTTTGCACATTCTCCTCGTGTCTGCGTGGGTTTCCTCCCACAGTCCAAAGATGTGCGGGTTAAGTTGATTGGCCATGCTAAAATTGCCCCTTAGTGTCCTGAGATGTGTAGGTTAGAGGGATTAGCGGGTAAATATGTAGAGATATGGGCGTAGGGCCTGGGTGGGATTGTGGTCGGTGCAGACTCGATGGGCCAAATGGCCTCTTTCTGCACTGTAAGGTTTCTGTGTCTATTAGCTTCAGAGAAAGAGAGATCTTTCCTGCTCTTTTCCATCAGTGTTTCCAAATGATTGTCATGTTTCCTTTTTCTGATTCTGCTTGGCAGGAACGAGTTGTTAAACTCCTGACTGCATATTCCCAGATAAAGAAGTCAATTAGCATGTATTGCAATCCTTGTTATAGATCACAGGCTTTTGAGGAGGAGGGGTTGTGGCTCAATAGCGCCCCCTGCCTCTGAACCAGGAGCTCCAAATCCGAGAGCAGGACATGTTGGCTATAGCAGGAGTGTTCAGGATGTGGTTGGTTAGTCAGCCCATCCAAAGGAGAAAAAAAAACATGTGTGCAAGTACAATACAAACAAGTTTGGGAAGCAACAAGATATTGAAGGACTTGGGAAGAGAAGAGCTTAGAGGTGAAGCAGCAGCTTGCAGGGGTAAATAAGGCAAGGATGGATGATGGTGACTATTCTAAAGGCAGAAAGGACAACAGTAACCAATGAGATAGGGACCAGGAATTTGGATGATCCAGAATTCAGTGGGAATGGGATAAGGAGCAGGAGTTGAATCTCAGGGACAAAGTAGTGGCGAGCATCCATAGAAACTTATAAAATTCTAACAGGATGAGACAGTGGAGGTGTAGGATTTGATTTGATTTATTATTGTCACATGTATTAGTATACAGTGAAAAGTATTGTTTCTTACACGCTATTCAGACAAAGAATACCGTTCATAGAGAAGGAAAGGAGAGAGTGCAGAATGTAATGTTGCAGTCATAACTAGGGTGCAGGGAAAGATCAGCTTAATGCAAGGTAGGTCCATTCAAAAATCTGATGGCAGCAGGGAAGAAGCTGTTCTTGAGTCGGTTGGTACGTGACCTCAGACTTTTGTATCTTTTTCCCGATGGAAGAAGGTGGAAGAGAGAATGTCCGGGGTGCATGGGGTCCTTGATTATGTTGGCTGCTTTTCTGAGGCAGCGGGAAGTATAGACAGAATCAATGGATGGGAGGCTGGTTTGCGTGATGGATTGGTGATGGGGGGGTCCAGAACTAAGGGTCACAATCTAAAGTTATATGGGGTAGACCTTTTAGGACTGAGAGTGGAGAAATTTCTTCACCCAGAGAGTGGTAAACCCATGGAAATTGTTACCACAGAAAACAATTGAGGCCAAAACATTACATGTTTTCAAAAAGGAGTTAGAAATAGCTCTTGGAGTGAAAAGGATCAAATGATATGGGGGGAGGCAGGATCAGACTATTGAGTTGAATGATCAGCCATGATCATGTCAAACAGCAGAGCAGGCTTGAAGGGCCGAATGGCTTACCCCTGCTCCTATCTTCCATGTTTCTATGACTGAGAATTTTAAGGGGAGGGGGTGAGAGAGGAAGATAAAAGCAAGCTGCAAAACAATTTTTTAAAAATCTTTTAGCACCCAGGAAGTTGGGGTGGAGTGGGTGGCAAGAGGTTGGACCATACCCTGCATGGTAAAAGGGGCACCAGCTGCGAGCTAAGGTTCAGTCAAGGCCAAAAGGTGTTAATGTAATTGTTTGTCACAAGTTAGGGGTGTTGTTCGTGGGTGAATAGCCATTCTGGAGAGCAAGATGGCAATGGTCCACTGTCAAAGTGAGCAGAACAGGAAGGAGATCAGTGAGGTCAAATCCCAGGGAAAGGCGGGTGCCAGAAAGAGGGAAGCAATTGCGACAGGAGAGTAGGAAGGCACGGTGATGGGCACGGGGTAAGGATTGAGGGGAGGAGGGAGGGCAATAGAACACCATGCTTAAAGATGGTGAGCAACAGTCAACTTTGTCTGAAATCAACAGAGGAGAAAGCAATTTGGCTTGACTGGGCGACAGGAAGGGGAGGAGACGGGGAGAAGAGTTGAGAGAGGTCAGGAAAGGAACAAAGAGCGATGCAAGACATCTCAGCAGAAATTTGAGTTTCTCATTCTTGACAGAATCAGGTGAACAGCCAATCTGGACAGCAATATAAAGGGGAGTGGGAATGGTCCCCGTCTCGACACGCATGATGTCTCCTGGTTCCTCTTAATCCAAGTGCCTTGTATCTAATTGATCAGATACAGTTACACTCTGTGCAGTCAGTGCCTTTAATATTATGACAAGATGTCCCAATAATTAATTAACCAACTGTCGGTCCACAGGCAGAACGTCTTATCTGGGTCAACAATCTCACTGAACATCAAAACCACTTTTCAAAGCAAGGCTCACAAACTCATCCTTCCTGCTCTGCTGCTGTCATTCCAGACTTGGATAAACTTGCAGTTAACCCTTTCAGGAGGGGATTCTATGGGGCTGGTGGGCAGGGTGACTGAACTGGGGAGGGATAGTGGGGATACGGAATTTTCATTTCCTATCAGCGGGGTTGAGGTGCTGCGATAAAATCAACGGCACGTCGGTGATGTGTCGGCAGCATTCCAATCCGTGGTGGCCTCCCACCGGGTGGCATGGTGGCACAGTGGTTACCACTGCTGCCTCACGGTGCCAGGGACCCAGGTTCGATTCTGGCCTCGGGTCACTGTCTGTGTGGAGTTTGCACGTTCTCCCCGTGTCTGCGTGGGTTTCCTCCGGTTTCCTCCCACAGTCCAAAGATGTGCGCGCCCGGTTGATTGGCCATGATAAATTGACCCTTAGTGTCAGGGGGATTAGGACGGTAAATATGTGGGGTTATTCCTGGATGGGATTGTTGTCGGTGCAGGCTCGATTCTATGTTTCCATGAATACCCCTTTCTCTGTAAAACCTTCTGTAATTACCACCGACCAACCCTCAAGATAACGTCAGTGGCCTGTGAGACTCTCCCGGTCCCCTGGTTCACCTCTGCTTAAAGATGGTGAGCAACAGTCAACTTTGTCTGAAATCAACAGCTTTCATTGTTGAACTCTGCAACTAGGTGGGGGTGCGGAGGAGTGGGGGATGAACAGGAGATTGGCAGGTGGCATGGAGGTCTGGGACTGGCAAGGGTCTGTCAATGGAGAGGGTGGAAGCCAGTGGGGGGGGGGGGGGGGGCCGGGGGGAATGTGGAATGGAATCTGGGGCATTGAAAATCGTAGAATCATAGAATCCCTACAGGACAAGGAGGCCATTCGGCCCATCGAGCCTGCACTGACAGCAATCCCACCCAGTTCCTATCCCCGTAACCTCACATATTTACCCTGCTAATCCTCCTGACAAAGGCGCAATTTAGCATGGCCAATCAACCTAACCCACACATCTTTGGACTGTGGGAGTAAACTGGAGCACCCGGAGGAAACCCACGCAGACACGGGGAGAAGGTACAAACTCTACACAGGTAATCACCGAGGCCGGAATCGAACCTTGGGTTCCTTGGGAGCAGTGCTAACCACTGTGGCACCGTGCCGCCAACTTCCTTCCTGTTCTGCTCACCAGAGCCCCCACTTCCTTCTTAGGCTTTGACGGGGACCATTCCCACTTCCCTTTATATTGCTGTCCAGATTGGCTATTCACCTGGCATCCTGGGTGTGAATGGGCAGTGGGGTGGGGTGGGGGGGGGGGGGGGGGGGAACAGTCAGTGAAGGTAAGGAAATGAGAAGCCTAAAGGCTGGTATCAGTGCTGTCCACATGTGGGTCCGTTTCAAAATGTTGGCTGGTTAAGTCTTCGCAGAGCTTTGAGTTCAGCTACATTTCAATTATCCCTGGGAGTGATGTCAGATAAATGTCCTTCATGGTGTACAGAAGAAAGGGCAGCATGATGGCACAGTGGTTGGCACTGCTGCCCCACAGGACTAGGAACCCAATGTTCGATTCTGGCCTCGGGTCACTGAGCGTGCGGAGTTTGTACATTCTCCCCATGTCTGCGTGGGTTTCCTCCGGGTGCTCCGGTTTCCTCCCAGAGTCCGAAAAGACATGCTGGTTAGGTGCATTGGCCACGCTAAATTCTTCCTCAGTGTACCCGAACACTGGGTGGTGACTAGGGGATTTTCACAATAACTTCATTGCAGTGTTAAAGTTAAAGTCTATTTATTAGTCACAAGTAAGGCTTACATTAACACTGCAATGAAGTTACTGTGAAATTCCCCGAGTTGCCACAGTCCGACGACGCCTGTTCGGGCAGCATGTCTTTCAGACTGTGGGAGGAAACCGGAGCACCCGGGGGAAACCCATGCAGATATGGGGAGAAAGTCCAAACTCCACACAGACAGTGACCCAAGCCGGGAACTGAACCCGGGTTCCCTGGTGCTGTGAAGCAGCAGTGCTAACCACTGTGCCACCATGCTGCCCCTAATGTAAGCCTACTTGTGACACTGGTACTTAAACACCAGTAAGAAGTCCAATCCAACCCCAGTCCACGCTGGCATCTCCACATCATCACTTAAACACCAGACAGAGAGAGGAACATTCAATAAAGAGTGAATAAAAAAACACATCATTGGTTTTCCACAACAAAGCGAATAGTTCCATCACCCTGTAACCATCAGTGCCGACCATGAGATGTGCCTCTCTGACTGAGCTCCTCTCAACAAGTAACAGTGACACACAGGTGAATAAACTGAAACCGAGATCATTGAAAGCTCGGCACAACATCGTGGGCCGAAGGGCCTGTTCTGTGCTGTGCTGTTCTATGTTCTATCATGTGAAATTTTTATGAGTGACATTTCATTTGGAAAGATTTGGAAGTGTCACCTTTCAGTTTGTCAATGGTAATGTTGTTGGGAAGGAAAGATGTGCCCATGTCACGGAGACTCCCTGTTTGTTCAACAGGCTCTGTTATAGACCACCCGTCACCGCAGCACTGTCAACCAACAATGGGTATCACCGCTGAAAATCTCCCCCTGCCTGGTGATCGTATGTATCTCCCATGTGTACTGGCAGCATTTTAAATTGTAATCACATGGGAACCATAGAATCCCTACTGTACAGAAGGAGGCCATTCAGTCCATCGCGTCTGTACCGACCACAATCCCACCCAGGCTCTATTTCCATAACCCCATATATTTTATCCTGCTAATCCCCCTGACACTAGGGTGAATTTAGCATAGCCAATCCACCTCATCCACACATCTTTGGACTGTGGGAGGAAACTGGAGCACCCGGAGGAAACCCACGCAGATACGGAGAGAATATGCAAACTCCACACAGACGGTCACCCGAGGCTGGTATTGAACCCAGGTCCCTGGCGCTGTGAGGCAGCAGTGCTAACCACTGTGCCACCGTGCCATCAGCAGAAAGGGCACGGATGTGGCGCCCACTTCCTGATTCACCTCGAGCACGACTGACCACAGATAGAATTTCATCAGATAGAATTTCATCCCTGTGCCACGCTCCAAACCATGCAGCACAGCAACTACCTACACACAACAGAAGGTGTTCTTTTAGTCTGCCTCCCTCTGCTGGTTCACTGGGTAAAATCCCTGATTCCAAATGATTTGATAATTAAAGGCGCCTCAGTCGATCTTTGACTCAATGTAACCTCCTCTCCTGCAGTCAATGTGTAACCCTCTCTCTCTGTCTCTTAGTCAATGTGTAACCCTCTCTCTCTGTCTCTTAGTCAATGTGTAACCCTCTCTCTCTGCCTCTTAGTCAATGTGTAACCCTCTCTCTCTGCCTCTTAGTCAATGTGTAACCCTCTCTCTCTGTCTCTTAGTCAATGTGTAACCCTCTCTCTCTGTCTCTTAGTCAATGTGTAACCCTCTCTCTCTGTCTCTTAGTCAATGTGTATCTCTCTCTCTCTGTCAGTGTGTAACTCTATCTCTCTGTGTCTCTCAGTCAATGTGTAACTATCTCCATCTCTCTCTCTCTCAATGTGTAACCCTTTCTCTCTGGGTGGGACTTTACAGCCCCGAAACTATAAAATCTTGCCCAAGGTCAACGAACCTTCCCATTGTCCGCCCCTCGCCCGCTCCAATTCCTGTGGCAGATGGGGCAGTAAAATTCTGACCTCTGTCTCACTCAGTCAATGCGTAACCCTCTCTTTCATCTGTCTCTCTGTCATGTGTAACCTTCTCTCTCTCTCAGTCACTGTGTAACTCTCTTTCTGTCTCTCAATGTGTAACCCTCTCTCTCTCTCCCTCTTTCTGTCAGTCATTCTCTCTCTCTATCTTTCTCTCTCTCTCTCAGTCAGTGTGTAGATCTAGTCTAACGCTTTTTTTGTTTAGTTTATGTCTTCCAGTCCTTCGCTCTGCCAGCACAGCCTTTGAGAATCCTGGGTCCATGCCCACCGCAGACCCCAAGTTACTGCGACATTTCAAAGCTGCAGCGTGTTCTCTTTCGAGCGCTCTGCCTCTCTGTTCCCTTCTCTCCCTCTCTTTCCCCCATCTCCATCTCCCTGCCCCTTTCCCCTTCTGACCACCTTCCTGTAGATGTGTCAATTTTTGCTCTAGTAGTCTATGAATGGCTCCACCAACAGTTAACTGGGAACAGAATCCTCACGGAAGATTCAATGACCCCTCTCCCATTCCACTGTGCCGGCTGGCCAGCAAGGGGAACTAGAGGGCAGTGGTGGAAATATGGATCCTGTCAGTCTGAGAGGACAGCAAGTTCGGGAATTATGGAATCACTCCCATTCTCCTGGGCCGCACCTCACCTATCCTCGTGATCTGCTTGAGCTGGCGTGAGAGCCTCCAGGCCCTTTGAGTCCCGGTGTCCACTGCTGTGATGGTAATAGTCTGAGCTTGCCTAGCAATAAGCAGAGATCTCATGGTCTCAGTCTGTGCTTTCTCTGCGGCACTAAGATGCTGTGCAGCTGCTGCTCGAGTTGCAATGAAAGGCAGACAGTTGGCACCAGATGCTGCATCACAGGTGGATCCACAGGGGCCCCATGGAGTTGGCTACCACACCCACAGGATGGGCTCCAAGCTTGGCACAAAACCCTGTGCCAAAATCCTGTCTGCTCCTTGACAATGATACCAGGCTTCCTGCACCGGTCTGCCAATGTATCAAGCATCTCAGCCTTCTTGTGTACACCACCCCATCGAAGTGCACATCTGAGTCCTTTGCAGCACAACTCACCTCATCTTTTGGCAGCTGATTCCCTTGTCCCCTGAAGGCCACATGCACCCAATGACTCATCATAGAATAGAATTCCTGCAGTGCAGAAGGAGGCCATTTGGCCCATCAAGTCTGCACCGACCACGATCCCACCCAGGCCCTATTCCCGTAACCCTACATATTTACCCCGCTAATCCCCTGACACTAGGGTCAATCTAGCATGGCCAATCCACCTAACCCGTACATCTTTGGAATGTGGGGGAAACCAGAGCACCCGGAGGAAATCCACGCAGACACAGGGAAAACATGCAAACTCCACACAGAAGGTGACCCAAGCCAGGAATCGACCCCGAGTTCCTGGCACTGTGAGGCAGCAGTGCTAACCACTGTGCCACATATAGGTCTGCCTCTTTGCTACCCTCTAAATTCCCATCAGTGCCAGTGTTCAAGCTGGTGGCTGCTGGTGTGAAAGCAAGTGACGGTTCTTCGTCATCAGTGTCCCGCTCCTCTTGGACTCCACGCTCCTGCGACTTTGCCTCTCCAAGTGGCAGCTCCTGGGTATCTGAGGGAAGCGGGATGGGAGAATATGGATGAGGTAGGTTTTCACCCTCTATGGTCTCAGCCACGCCCCTGGTCACGGCCTCAGTGATGATGGTTGAGTGGAGAGAGTGGAGTAAGAGCTTACAGCCACATCTATTCCCCGCTGGTTAGTTGCTGCTCCCTCTCACTGTGCACCATCTTCTCCTGAAATTAATAGGTAGGTGGGTGAAGGGAATGTGGTGAATTGAGCAGTGCGGGAGGCCAGTGGTTCAGTTGGAAAAATATGGTATTTGAAGATGAATTCACTGAACATATCCTCTCATGGGAGGTCATAGAGTTTACAGCATGGAAACAGGCCCTTCGGCCCAACTTGTCCATGCCACCCTTTTTTTTAAACCCCTAAGCTAGTTCCAGTTGCCTGCATTTATAGAGTCATAGAGGTTTACAGCATTAAGGTCATTAAACCTTTTGTAAAATTGGATCCAGGGCAAAGGGACAAGATTGTTTTCTTTGGCTCACTCCATTCAACCCCCTCTAAACACCAAGCTGAATGATCTCCTGACCCCATCTAGATATTGGACATCTTTCATCCACCTGTGCCTGGGTCTCAAATGCTTCATCTGTAAATCTTGGAGTCTGTCCTGCCATGTCAGGTGGCACGGTAGCACAGTCGGGTGGCACAGTGGCTAGCACTGCTGCCCCACAGCGCCAGGGACCCAGTTTCAATTCTGGCCCTCGGGTCACTGTCTGTGCAGAGTCTGCAAGTTCTCCCCGTGTCTGCGTGGGTTTCCCTCCGGGTGCTCTGGTTTCCTCCCACAGTCCAAAGATGTGCGGGTGAGGTGCATTGGCCATGATAAATTGCCCCTTAGCGTCAGGGGGACTGGCAGGGTGAATATGTGGGGTTACAGGGTTAGGGTCATGTGACTCCAGAACCACAGCTAATTCTAAATGCTCTCTGAAATGGCCTGGCAAACCACTCAGTTCAAAGGCAATTAGGGATGGGCAATAAATGCTGATACATTCAGTGATGCCCACATCCCGTGAACAAATAACAACAAAGAATTTGGGACCTGCTATCACAGGAAATATTTATGGTGAAAAGCATAGGCGCATTTAAAGAGAATCCAGAGATGGAGAAAGGAATGAAGGATGTGTGTTAGGTTGAGACGAAGTGAGCTGTAAAGAGACTCGGTGGATCATATGCACCAACATGGACCAACTGGGCTGAATGGCCTGTCTCTGTTCTGTACTAATCTCAGAACATTGCACGGAATATTTCACGGCGGGTGGACTGAGAACCCACGTTTAAAACATTCTCATTACTGTCTTTCCTGGGCTGTATTCGATGCACCCGTTCAGAGTTATGGGCCTGAATTCTCCGGCTGTTCACGCCCCGCTGCCACTGCCAGCGAGAATGAAGAATTTGACGCTCAGCCAAAGCTTCATTCACTGCAGCGGGACTGGAGAATGCCAGCCGCGGGTGAGCTCGGAGAATCAGCTCAGTATCTCTCAAAGGGGAGAGCGGCCTCTGGGACCATGGTGACATATTTGCCCACCAAGGTGGCTAAACACGCAAACCAGCCTCCCATCCGTTGATTCTGTTGCCTCTGCCTCGGAAAAACAGCCAGTATAATCAAGGACCCGGCGCACCCCGGACATCCTCTCTTCCACCTTCTTCCGTGAGGAAAAAGATACAAAAGTCTGAGGTCACGTACCGACCGACTCAAGAACAGCTTCTTCCCTACTGCTGCCAGAATTTTGAATGGACTTACCTCACACTAGGTTGATCTTTCTCTACACCCTAGCTATGACTGTAACACTACGTTCTGCACTCTCTCCTTTCCATCTCTATGAACGGTATACTTTGTCTGTATAGCGTGCAAGAAACAATACTTTTCACTGTATCCCAATACATGTGACAATAATAAATCAAATCAAATCAAAAGCACAATACAGAGAGCAATGAGTGGTTTGAATGTAACAGATATGAACTCCCTTCTGCCCTTACAGTGGTTCAGTAAAAGGAAATGCCAGCACGCTGCCTAATGTGGGCGAGACAGCGATGGTTATAGTGCCAAAAGCTGCATCAGCTACTCACTTCACACTCAATGTCTATGAAACCATTTTTTCTCATTTGATCTCAGCAGGAAGTAGGAACAAGAGTGGGAGTGAAACAACAAGTCAAGCAGTTAGCAGCCAAGTTCGGCTGAATGTAGACTCCAAGTTCAGATTGTCAGAGCTTGTGATCCAAGTGTGATTCTGCCAGCAGCCTTGATGAAGATGGTGGGGTAGAAATGCATCTCAGTCAGCAGCGCACAATGATTAGTACCCTGTCCACCACCTCTGGTGCATCACATCCCCGATGCCCCGGTATTCAAAGAAGGACAAGGAACAGCACCGCATCATTCGACTCGGCACTCTACATCTTTCTGGATTCAATACTGAGCTCAAACAATTTTAGATCATAACTTTCGCCTCCATTTTGTTCCACGTTTTGCTCATTTATTTTTCCTTGTTCGCTTCTTTCCTCTTCCTTTATTCCTTCTCTTTGTATTCGGTCAACTGCTATCCCGCCGCGCCTGGACCCATTTTTAGTTTCTTTACCAAAAAATGTTGGCATTGCCCGGGTCGCTGGCGCGGTGAGGCAGCAGTGCTAACCACTGTGTCACCGGGCCGACTCAGAGGGATTAGCGGGGTTGTGGGGATAGAGCCTGGTTGGGATTGTTGTTGGGGAGCCAGTGCAGGCTCAGTGGGCCGATTGGCCTCCTTCTGGACTGTAGGGATTCTCTGATCTACAATGTTAAAGATACTATATTAGTAGGACTTCTTGTTAGTTTTAGAAATTCCATATTCCATGCATTCAACGACTGATGTCTTATATCAATCCTTCACCTTTTCACAATAAAAAATGAATGTTCCTCCCCACAAGAAAGACCTTCATTACTCACTTGTGACTTTCCAATAAAGTTCCTCTCACGCTCCTCAGGCAGTTAACAAGTGCTTCACCAATATCATTGCCAGAAATTCCATTCATGCCAATTTGAAATGTGCAAATACTTTCCAGTGATGATTCTGCACGAACCACAGAGCGGACTATTTCACTCACTGCGACATGGAGTTCTCAGTACATTGTGCCACTGTGCCGCCCGAAGGTGTCAATATTCGGACGTCACTTCACTGCAAAAGTTAATTATATGGTTAGCTCAAAATGGGGTTCTGCTGGTTTCATTTTGACCTAAGAGGGTGAAAATAGGCATCAGTTGCTGTGCTGTGCAAAGGTCATGTTGAACTTTGAAGTGGCTCATGTGAGTAAGTTGTTAAAAAAAAAAATTGGGGAGATGACTTGTTTTGCTAAACCAGTTAGATTTCAAACAGCACAATGTGGCTACGGGTTGAGTAATTATGCGTTCTTTGTCTCGCTGTCACTTTTTTTTAATCTGAAAATTTTCCAGGAGCATTTTGGGGAGTTTTTATGGAAAGTTGTTATTGTGTTCAGTAATGTGGGAGCCGTGATGCCTGTGACAGCACTTTTTTAAAGATAGGTAAAGTTCTCTCATTTCTCATCACAGTTTCTGATTTCCCCCCCCTTGATTGGGTGTTGGATTTTTTAGTCTCCATTGGGATCGGGAATGGAGGCGGATCCGGAATTTTCATGCCACTGGCCTACATAACAGCTCCCCAATTCCATCTGTTCCTGGTTATTTACCCAGAGGTGGGGTGGGGGGGGGGGGGGGGGGTAGGTGGCAGAGGGGAGGGGGCAAGGCTATTTTGCCCACAAGTGGCTGGCAGCCAATTGAAGTAATTACATTCGGGCAGCACGATGGCACAGTGGTTAGCACTGCTGCCTCACAGCTCCAGGGAACCGGTTCAATTCCGGCCTCGGGTCATTGTCTGTGTCGAGTTTGCACATTCTCCCCGTGTCTGCGTGGATTTCCTCCGGGTGCTCCGGTTTCCTCCCACAATCCCAAAGATGTGCGGGTTAGGCTGATTGGCTATGCTAAATTGCCACTTAGTGTCAGGGGGATTAGCAGGGTAAATGTGTGGGGTTACAGGGATAGGGTCTGGGTGGGATTGTGGTCGGTGCAGACTCGATGGGCCGAATGGCCTCCTTCTGCATTGTAGGGATTCTATGAAATTCCTATTGAGGCCATTGACTGGAACTTTTGCCCTCCAGATACAGGCCTCAGGGTGCTCTCTGGGTGCAGCAGCAGATGTAGGGTGCCCTGCAGAGAGGCTTCCCCGACCTTCCACCCTCCCACCCCACAATATGGGCCCTAGTGTTGAATCTATTTTTTAATTTAAAGTTAGTGGAGAGCGGGTCCTTCAAAATGGACTCTCCCT
>NW_027594308.1:0-19286 GCF_964213995.1 Mustelus asterias | reverse complement strand
CCTTTACCCACTCTCTCTCTCTCTCCCTTTACCCACTCTCTCTCTCTCTCCTTTACCCACTCTCTCTCTCTCTCCCTTTACCCACTCTCTCTCTCTCTCCCTTTACCCACTCTCTCTCTCTCCCTTTACCCACTCTCTCTCTCTCTCTCTCTCCCTTTACCCACTCTCTCTCTCTCTCTCCCTTTACCCACACACTCTCCTCTCCCTTTACCCACTCTCTCTCTCTCTCCCTTTACCCACTCTCTCTCTCTCTCCCTTTACCCACTCTCTCTCTCTCTCCCTTTACCCACTCTCTCTCTCTCTCTCCCTTTACCCACTCTCTCTCTCCCTTTACCCACTCTCTCTCTCTCTCCCTTTACCCACTCTCTCTCTCTCTCCCTTTACCCACTCTCTCTCTCTCTCCCTTTACCCACTCTCTCTCTCTCTCCCTTTACCCACTCTCTCTCTCTCTCCCTTTACCCACTCTCTCTCTCTCTCCCTTTACCCACTCTCTCTCTCCCTTTACCCACTCTCTCTCTCCCTTTACCCACCTCTCTCTCCCTTTACCCACTCTCTCTCTCTCTCCCTTTACCCACTCTCTCTCTCTCCCTTTACCCACTCTCTCTCTCTCTCCCTTTACCCACTCTCTCTCTCTCTCCCTTGACCCACTCTCTCTCCCTTTACCCACTCTCTCTCTCTCTCTCCCTTTACCCACTCTCTCTCTCTCTCCCTTTACCCACTCTCTCTCTCTCTCTCCCTTTACCCACTCTCTCTCTCTCTCTCCCTTTACCCACTCTCTCTCTCTCTCTCCCTTTACACACTCTCTCTCTCTCTCTCTCTCTCTCTCTCCCTTTACCCACTCTCTCTCTCTCTCCCTTTACCCACTCTCTCTCTCTCTCTCACTCACTCTCTCTCTCTCTCTCTCCCTTTACCCACTCTCTCTCTCTCTCCCTTTACCCACTCTCTCTCTCTCTCTCCCTTTACCCACTCTCTCTCTCTCTCCCTTTACCCACTCTCTCTCTCTCTCCCTTTACCCACTCTCTCTCTCTCTCTCCCTTTACCCACTCTCTCTCTCTCTCTCCCTTTACCCACACTCTCTCTCCCTTTACCCACTCTCTCTCTCTCTCCCTTTACCCACTCTCTCTCTCTCTCTCCCTTTACCCACTCTCTCTCTCTCTCTCCCTTTACCCACTCTCTCTCTCTCCCTTTACCCACTCTCTCTCTCTCTCCCTTTACCCACTCTCTCTCTCTCTCCCTTTACCCACTCTCTCTCTCTCTTTACCCACTCTCTCTCTAGAACATAGAACATTACAGCGCAGAACAGGCCCTTCGGCCCACGATGTTGCACCGACCAGTTAAAAAAAAAAAAAAAAACTGTGACCCTCCAACCTAAACCAATTTCTTTTCGTCCATGAACCTATCTACGGATCTCTTAAACGCCCCCAAACTAGGCGCATTTACTACTGATGCTGGCAGGGCATTCCAATCCCTCACCACCCTCTGGGTAAAGAACCTACCCCTGACATCGGTTCTATAACTACCCCCCCTCAATTTAAAGCCATGCCCCCTCGTGCTGGATTTCTCCATCAGAGGAAAAAGGCTATCACTATCCACCCTATCTAAACCTCTAATCATCTTATATGTTTCAATAAGATCCCCTCTTAGCCGCCGCCTTTCCAGCGAAAACAATCCCAAATCCCTCAGCCTCTCCTCATAGGATCTCCCCTCCATACCAGGCAACATCCTGGTAAACCTCCTCTGCACCCTCTCCAAAGCCTCCACATCCTTCCTGTAATGTGGGGACCAGAACTGCACACAGTACTCCAAGTGCGGCCGCACCAGAGTTGTGTGCAGTTGCAACATAACGCTACGACTCCTAAATTCAATCCCCTCTCTCCCTTTACCCACTCTCTCTCTCTCTCCCTTTACCCACTCTCTCTCTCCCTTTACCCACTCTCTCTCTCTCTCCCTTTACCCACTCTCTCTCTCTCCCTTTACCCACTCTCTCTCCCTTTACCCACTCTCTCTCCCTTTACCCACTCTCTCTCTCTCTCCCTTTACCCACTCTCTCTCTCTCTCCCTTTACCCACTCTCTCTCTCTCTCCCTTTACCCACTCTCTCTCTCTCTCTCCCTTTACCCACTCTCTCTCCCTTTACCCACTCTCTCTCTCTCTCTCCCTTTACCCACTCTCTCTCTCTCCCTTTACCCACTCTCTCTCTCTCTCCCTTTACCCACTCTCTCTCTCTCTCCTTTACCCACTCTCTCTCTCTCTCCCTTTACCCACTCTCTCTCTCCCTTTACCCACTCTCTCTCTCTCTCCCTTTACCCACTCTCTCTCTCTCTCCCTTTACCCACTCTCTCTCTCTCCCTTTACCCACTCTCTCTCTCTCCCTTTACCCACTCTCTCTCTCTCCCTTTACCCACTCTCTCTCTCTCCCTTTACCCACTCTCTCTCTCTCCCTTTACCCACTCTCTCTCTCTCCCTTTACCCACTCTCTCTCTCTCTCTCTCTCTCCCCCTTTACCCACTCTCTCTCTCTCTCTCTCCCTTTACCCTCTCTCTCTCTCTCCCTTTACCCTCTCTCTCTCTCTCTCTCCCTTTACCCACTCTCTCTCTCTCCCTTTACCCACTCTCTCTCTCTCCCTTTACCCACTCTCTCTCTCTCCTTTACCCACTCTCTCTCTCTCTCTCTCTCTCCCCCTTTACCCACTCTCTCTCTCTCTCTCTCCCTTTACCCTCTCTCTCTCTCTCCCTTTACCCTCTCTCTCTCTCTCTCCCCCTTTACCCACTCTCTCTCTCTCTCTCTCCCTTTACCCTCTCTCTCTCTCTCCCTTTACCCTCTCTCTCTCTCTCTCCCTTTACCCTCTCTCTCTCTCTCTCTCCCTTTACCCACTCTCTCTCTCTCGCCCCCTTTACCCACTCTCTCTCTCCCTTTACCCACTCTCTGTCTCTCTCCCTTTACCCACTCTCTCTCTCTCTCCCTTCACCCACTCTCTCTCTCTCTCCCTTTACCCACTCTCTCTCTCTCTCCCTTTACCCACTCTCTCTCTCTCTCCCTTTACCCACTCTCTCTCTCTCTCCCTTTACCCACTCTCTCTCTCTCTCCCTTTACCCACTCTCTCTCTCTCTCCCTTTACCCACTCTCAGTGTTGGGCAGCCTCCTTCCGCCGCCATCTTAATCCCGGACGCGGTGGAGACAACAAATGATGTCACAGCGCCACCCAGCGGCGGGGAGGAGTGACCGGGACTGGCGCCACCCAGCGGCGGGGAGGAGTCACCGGGAGCAGCGCCACCATGTGGCGGGGAGGAGACAGCGTGGAAGAGTCAGCGGGAACAGCGCCACGGAGCGGCTGGGAAGAGTCTCCGGGAACAGAACAGCGGCACCCAGCGGCTGGGAGGCGTCTCCGGCAACAGCGGCACCCAGTGGCGGGGAGGTGTAGGTAACCTGCAGGATCTCTCAGGTTGATGTACCTTTCCAATGAGGAGCTGGTGTAGACCATTCGGCCCCTCTATCCGGTGCCCCCAGTCAATAAGATGATGGTTGGTCTGATTGTGGTTTTAACTCCACTTTCCCACCTGCCCCCATCGCACCCGATCCTCGGGGGATTAAAAATCTCACCCAACCTCGAACGAATTCACCGTCCCGGCTCAGCGCCGCTCTCCGGGGAAGAGAATTCCAGACACTAACGGATCCCTGAGAACCCGCTCTTCCAATGTATCAACCCCGTACCTTTAAACCATGTCCCCTCGTTCTAGATTCCCCCCCCCCCGCCCCGCGAGGGGGAAGAACCTCTCAGCGTGCACCCCTCGGGAGCTTGTGTTACAAAGAACATAGAACAAAGAACAATACAGCACAGGAACAGGCCCTTCGGCCCTCCAAGCCCGCGCCGCTCCCTGGTCCAAACTAGACCATTCTTTTGTATCCCTCCATTCCCACTCCGTTCATATGGCTGTCTAGATAAGTCTTAAACGTTCCCAGTGTGTCCGCCTCCACCACCTTGCCCGGCAGCGCATTACAGGCCCCCACCGCCCTCTGTGTAAAATATGTCCTTCTGATATCTGTGTTAAACCTCCCCCCCTCCACCTTGAACCTATGACCCCTCGTGAACGTCACCACCGACCTGGGGAAAAGCTTCCCACCGTTTACCCTATCTATGCCTTTCAATAACATCACCGCTCATTGCTCTGAACTCCAGCGGATACAAGCCCAATCCTCCTAAAACAATCCTTTCAATCCCGGAAACAGCCCGGTCAACCCTTTCTGAACTGGACCCAACGCAAGGATATCCTTTCCTTAGATAAGGAGATCAAAACTGGTGCGGCCTCACCACGACCACATACAGATGTAGCAAGACATTCCCTACATTTTCGCTCTATAACCCCATTGCAATAAAGCCCCACCAACGCCTCTACTTTCTCAGAAGACTAAGGAAATTCGGCCTGTCAGCTACGACTCTCACCAACTTTTACAGATGCACCATAGAAAGCATTCCTTCTGGTTGTGTCACAACTTGATATGGCTCCTGTTAATGGTAAGGCGTTGAGGGAGAGTTACAGAACAAAGAGATCTAGGGGCACATGTTCATAGCTCCTTGAAAGTGGAGTCACAGGTGGACAGAGTGGTGAAGAAGGCATTCAGCATGCTTGGTTTCATCGGTCAGAACATTGAATACAGGAGTTGGGACGTCTTGTTGAAGTTGGACAAGACATTGGTAAGGCCACACTTGGAATACTGTGTACAGTTCTGGTCACCCTATTATAGAAAGGATATTATTAAACTAGAAAGAGTGCAGAAAAGATTTACTAGGATGTTACCGGGACTTGATGGTTTGAGTTATAAGGAGAGGCTGGATAGACTGGGACTTTTTTCTCTGGAGCGTAGGAGGCTGAGGGGTGATCTTATAGAGGTCTATAAAATAATGAGGGGCATAGATCAGCGAGATAGTCAACGTCTTTTCCCAAAGGTAGGGGAGTCTAAAACTGGAGGGCATGGGTTTAAGGTGAGGGGAGAGATACAAAAGGGTCCAGAGGGGCAATTCTTTCACACAGAGGGTGGTGTGTGTCTGGAACAAGCTGCCAGAGGTAGTACTAGAGGTGGGTACAATTTTGTCTTTTAAAAAGCGTTTAGACAGGTGGGTAAAATGGGTATAGAGGGATATGGGCCAAATGTGAGCAATTGGGACTAGCTTAAGGGTTTAAAAAAAAGGGCGGCTTGGACAGGTTGGGTCGAAGAGCCTGTTTCCATGCTGTAAACCTCTGTGACTCTATGTCTCCATATATAAATCCGCCTTTTTGGTCTCTTATAGGCCTTACTGTTTATTTGCCTATTGTAGACTTTGGGATTGCCTTTGATCTTAGCTGCCAGTCTCTTTTCCTGCTCCCTCTTTGCTTCTTGTATTTGCTACTTCACCTCTCCTCTGAACCTTGTTTCCAGCTCAGTTTGCGATTGTATTTTCACATTGAATGTCTTCAAGAATTAGATAACTGTGGTGGACTACAGTTGTGCCTTTGTCCTGTCTGGACCACCGTTGTTGTGTTTGTCCTGCCTGGACACATCCCCTGCCGGCTCCTCCCCTTGTCACCTAGTATAAAGGTGGCTGTCTCCTCCCCCTTGTTCAGTTCGGGTCGGTTACCTGTTGGGATGTGCTCCTAGTTCTGTAATGAATAAAAGCCTACAGTTGTATTGGCACACAAGTAGTCTTTTGCCTAATTGATAGCGCATCAATTTTATTCATTACCTTTGACCGATGTGGAGCAGCTTTTGAAGCCTGACAGATTAACCTTGGACCCTCAAGAGGTCGAAGCTTCTGATAGCTTCAAAACTTCCAGCCAATGGTCAAAACTTTCATCAGCGCCTCTGCGGTCGTCGACTCCGACGGCGATAAGCTCCGCGTGCTCCGCGCCCGGGTAAGCGATGCAGTCTACTGTATATTCCGGGATGCTACTACATACGTGGACGCTATAGAACTCTTAAAAGGGCAGTTTCGAAAGAGCCCTAACGTGGTCTACGCCGGACATCTCTTGGCTACTCGCAGGCAGCAGCCAGGAGAATCGTGCGCCCAACTTCTGCGCGCCCTGCGGGTTCCAGCTCGAGCTTGCGACTGTAAGGATGTTTCAGCAGCTCAGAACACGGAGGACCTGATCCGGGACGCCTTCGTCGCGGGTGTTGAGTCTACTTACATTCGGCAGCGCCTGCTTGAACAGGATGGCCTGGATCTCCAGAAAACGGCCACGATGGCTGAATCCCTAGAAGTGGCCTCCCGCAATCTTGGGGCCTACCCTGCACCCCGTTCCATCGACGGTTCCACCGCGGCAGCTGTTCCACCAGGGCCCAAATGCTACTTCTGCGGCCGAGCCGAGCACCCTCGGCGTCGCTGCCCGGCGAAGGATGCGATCTGCTCCGGATGCGGTAAGTAAGGCCATTTCATCAAAGTTTGCCGGGCGAAGTCGATCGTGAAGTCTCGTGGCACCGCGTGTGTTCCGCGGGCGCTGCCATCTTTGATGCACAGTAAGAAGTCTCACAACACCAGGTTAAAGTCCAACAGGTTTATTTGGTAGCAAATACCATAAGCTTTCGGAGCGCTGCTCCTTCGTCAGATGGAGTGGTCTCTGTTCTCAAACAGGGCACAGACACAGAAATCAAATTACAGAATACTGATTAGAATGCAAATCTCTACAGCCAGCCAGGTCTTAAATGTACAGACAATGTGGGTGGAGGGAGCATTCAACACAGGTTAAAGAGATGTGTATTGTCTCCAGACAGAACAGCTTGTGAAATTCTGCAAGTCCAGGAGGCAAGCTGTGTGGGTTACTGATAATGTGACATAAATCCAACATCCCGGTTTAGGCCGTCCTCATGTGTGCGGAACTTGGCTATCAGTTTCTGCTCAGTGACTCTGCGCTGTCGTGTGTCGTGAAGGCCGCCTTGGAGAACGCTTACCTGAAGATCCAAGGCTGAATGCCCGTGACTGCTGAAGTGCTCCCCCACAGGAAGAGAACAGTCTTGCCTGGTGATTGTCGAGCGGTGTTCATTCATCCGTTGTCGTAGCGTCTGCATGGTTTCCCCAATGTACCATGCCTCGGGACAAGCCATCTCGCCAAGGCCATCCCCACACCCCCACTTCTTGCCTTCAAACAACCACGCAACTTCAAACAGACCATTGTCCGCAGCAAACTACCCAGCCTTCAGGAGAACAGTGACCACGACACCACACAACCCTGCCACAGCAACCTCTGCAAGACGTGCCGGATCATCAACACGGATGCCATCATCTCACGTGAGAACACCATCTACCAGGTACACGGTACCTACTCTTGCAACTCGGCCAACATTGTCTACCTGATATGCTGCAAGAAAGGATGTCCCGAGGCATGGTACATTGGGGAAACCATGCAGACGCTACGACAACGGATGAATGAACACCGCTCGACAATCACCAGGCAAGACTGTTCTCTTCCTGTGGGGGAACACTTCAGCAGTCACGGGCATTCAGCCTTGGATCTTCAGGTAAGCGTTCTCCAAGGCGGCCTTCACGACACACGACAGCGCAGAGTCACTGAGCAGAAACTGATAGCCAAGTTCCGCACACATGAGGACGGTCTAAACCGGGATGTTGGATTTATGTCACATTATCAGTAACCCCCACAGCTTGACTCCTGGACTTGCACAATTTCACAAGCTGTACTGTCTGGAGACAATACACATCTCTTTAACCTGTGTTGAATGCTCCCTCCACCCACATTGTCTGTACATTTAAGACCTGGCTGGCTGTAGAGATTTGCATTCTAATCAGTATTCTGTAATTTGATTTCTGTCTCTGTGCCCTGTTTGAGAACAGATATCCACTCCACCTGATGAAGGAGCAGCGCTCCGAAAGCTTATGGTATTTGCTACCAAATAAACCTGTTGGACTTTAACCTGGTGTTGTGAGACTTCTTACTGTGCTTACCCCAGTCCAACGCCGGCATCTCCACATCTTTGATGCAGTCAGTGGCTGCGCGTAAATCGCCATCTTGGGTGCCGCCATCAAGGCGCGCCGAGCGGGAAACTTCATCCGCGACGTCATCAGACGCGGACGAATATGAATACTCACCGGGTTCGACGGTTGCATCGATTCGTCTGGACCAATCTCAGCCTCACCAACTTTCCAAGTCAATGATGGAGATTAAGGTAAATGACCATGTAGAAAACTGTTTGTTCGACTGCGGGAGCACAGAGAGTTTCATACACCCTCGCACAGTGCGTCGATATGCCCTTCCCGTGCGGCCCTGGAGACGGACAATCTCCATGGCTTCGGATTCTCACTCAGTGGATGTCCTTGGGTGCTGCGTGGTGACGCTGACGGTACAGGGCACAGTCTACGAGCGTTTTCGGCTCCTCGTGCTGCCGCGACTCTGCGCAGCTGTACTGCTGGGGTTAGATTTCCTCACCCATCATAGGAGCGTCACCCTGCAGTACGATGGCCCTTATCCCCCGCTCTCTGTCTGCAATGTGCCGTTACTTAAGCGCCCCCCGCGCACCACCTGCAGTCTCTCGACCCTCAAGATCACCCCCCCCCCCCCGTTATTCGATAATCTCACCCCGGATTGCAGGCCTATAGCCACCAAAAGTAGGTGCTATAGTGCGGATGACCAGGCCTTCATTCGGTCCGAAGTACAACGTTTGCTCAAGGAAGGGATTATCCAGGCCAGCACCAGCCCCTGGAGGGCGCAGGTGGTCGTAGTTAAATCAGGGGAGAAACACCGCATGGTGATCGCCTATAGCCAGACCATAAACAGGTATACGCAACTAGATGCGTACCCTCTTCCCCGCATCTCTGATATGGTCAATCGCATCGCGCACTATAGGGTTTTCTCCACGATTGATTTAAAATCGGCTTACCACCGGCTCCCTATCCGCTCGGAGGATCGCCCATATACTGCCTTTGAGGCGGATGGTCACCTCTACCAGTTCCTCCGAGTCCCTTTTGGTGTCACCAATGGGGTCTCAGTTTTCCAGCGGGCCATGGATCAAATGGTGGACCAGCACGGGCTATGGGCCACTTTCCCGTACCTGGATAATGTCACCACCTGCGGCCATGACCTGCAGGACCATGATGCCAACCTACAAAAATTCCTCCGTACGGCCACTCTCCTGAATCTGACATATAATGAGGTGAAGTGTGTCTTTTGGACACGCCGCCTCGCCATCCTTGGGTACGTGGTAGAAAATGGTGTCCTTGGTCCCGACCCAGCCCGTATGCGTCCCCTTATGCAGCTTCCCCTCCCTACTACTCTCAAAGCACTGAGAAGATGCCTGGGCTTCTTTTCCTACTATGCCCAGTGGGTTCCCCGTTACACGGATAAAGCCCGTCCGCTTCTCAAATCGACCTCTTTTCCCCTGGCGGAGGAGGCCCGTCGGGCCTTCGACGACATCAAAGCGGACATCGCGAAGGCCGCGATGCACGCTGTGGATGAATCCATCCCATTCCAAGTGGAAAGTGATGCGTCTGACTTTGCCCTAGCCGCCACCCTTAACCAAAGGGGCCGTCCGGTGGCCTTTTTTTCCCGGACCCTACAAGGCCCTGAGATTCGACACTCCTCGGTTGAGAAGGAGGCCCAGGCCATCGTGGAAGCCATCCGGCACTGGCGCCATTACCTTGTGGGCCAACGGTTCACTTTACCTACGGACCAGCGGTCCGTTGCCTTTCTGTTCAACACCAGGCAGAGGGGCAAGATCAAAAATGATAAGATCTTGCGGTGGAGGATTGAGCTCTCCACCTATAGATATGATATCATGTACCAGCCTGGGAAGCTCAATGAGCCCCCAGACGCCCTGTCCCGTGGAACATGTGCCAGCGCCCAACTGGACCAGCTACAGTCCCTCCATAACGATCTCTGTCACCCGGGTGTCACCAGACTTTTCCACTTTATCAAACCCCGTAACCTGCCCTACTCCCTCGAGGAAGTCCGGTTGGTTACCAGGCAATGCAGGGTCTGCGCTGAGTGCAAGCCGCAGTTCTATCGGCCAGGTGGGGCGCACCTTATAAAGGCCACTCGCGTGTTTGAGCGCCTCAGCATTGATTTTAAAGGCCCCCTCCCTTCCTCTAACCGCAATATTTATTTTCTGAATGTCATCGATGAATACTCGCGTTTCCCTTTTGCCTTCCCCTGCCCGGACATGACCTCGGCCACGGTGATTCGGACCCTGAACATGCTCTTCACCCTGTTCGGATTTCCATCCTATAGTCATAGCGACCGTGGGTCCTCATTCATGAGTGACGAGCTGAGGCAGTACCTGCTCGCCAAAGGCATTGCCTCCAGCCGCACCACTAGCTATAACCCCAGGGGTAATGGTCAAGTAGAGCGGGAGAACGCAACTGTCTGGAAGGCTGTTCTATTAGCGCTACAGTCTAGGGGCCTTCCAGTCAGCCATTGGCAAGACGTCCTCCCAGATGCATTACATTCCATTAGGTCACTCTTGTGTACAGCGACCAATACGACCCCTCACGAGCGGATGTTCACTTTCCCCAGAAAGTCCTCCTCGGGTACCTCGCTCCCAGCTTGGCTGATGTCCGCGGGGCCCGTTCTGCTTCGGAAGCATGTCCGGACCCATAAGGCAGACCCCTTGGTCGAGAGGGTCCAATTGCTACATGCTAATCCTCAATACGCTTATGTAGCGTACCCTGATGGGCGGGAGGACACGGTCTCTGGCGTGACTTGGCACCCACAGGTGCCCCTGAGGCCACCGCGTCCCTCCGCCCCACTGTCCCAGTCCCTTGTGTTGTGCGCCCAGAGCCCGCTACGTCCCTCCACCCCCCAGCCCCAGTTCCCGCTGTTCCCCATACACCACCAGGGCCACAGCTCACTCCCCTCACCCCTATGTACAGCTCGCTTGAGTCGCCGGTGCCGTCGCCACGCAGTACCCGACTACTGGACGGGATGACGGATGGATCGGCCTCACACCACCTGGCACCTCCTCTCGACGCTCAGTGCCTGGAGCCTGGGCTGACTCCGCTCTCTGCTCGGACGACTCTGCAACCGGCACTACGACGATCGCGACGGTGGATCAAGCCACCAGATCGTCTGGACTTGTGATATTGTTTCCACTTCATCCCGTGTTGTTTTTTTTAAAGGAGGGCTGAATGTGGTGGACTTCAGTTGTGCCTTTGTCCTGTCTGGGCCACCGTTGTTGTGTTTGTCCTGCCTGGACACATCCCCTGCCGGCTCCTCCCCTTGTCACCTAGTATAAAGGTGGCTGTCTCCTCCCCCTTGTTCAGTTCGGGTCGGTTACCTGTTGGGATCTGCTCCTAGTTCTGTAATGAATAAAAACCTACAGTTGTATTGGCACACAAGTAGTCTTTTGCCTAATTGATAGCGCTTCAATATCGCTCTTGAGGCAATGGGGATCAAAGGATATGTTGGGAAGGGGGGAATCAAGCTATTGAGTTGGATGATCAGCCATGATCATAATGAATGGTGGAGCAGGCGCGAAGGGCCGAATGGCCTCCTCCTGCTTCTAGTTTCTATGCAGGCTTGACTTGCACGGGGAGTGAACACGGCTAACATTGGATGTAGCTTTCAAATTCCAGGAACGATGGTGGGGGAGTCCAGAACTAGGGGTCATAGTTTGAGGGGAGTCTGCACGTTCTCCCTGTGTCTGCGTGGGTTTCCTCCGGGTGCTCCGGTTTCCTCCCACAGTCCAGAGATGTGCAGGTTAGGTGGATTGGCCATGCTAAATTGCCCCTTAGTGTCCAAAGATGTGCGGGTTAGGGTGGATTGGCCATGCAGAATTGACCCTAGTGTCAGGGGGATTAGCAGGGTAAATATGTGGGGTTATGGGGATAGGGCCTGGGTGGGATTGTGGTCGGTGCAGACTCGATGGGCCAAATGGCCTCCTTTTGCACTGTAGGGATTCTATGATTCTATTCTATGATTCTATAAGGGTTCTATAAATCTTTTAGGACTGAGGTGAGGAGAAATTTCTTCACCCAGAGGGTGGTGGATGTGTGGAATTCACTCCCACAGAAAGTAGCTGAGGCCAAAACGTTGTGAGATTTCAAGAAGAAATTGGATATAGCTCTTGGGGATAAAGGGATCGAGGGATATGGGGGGAAGGGGGTGGAAGGTGGGGGGAAGTGGGGGGGGAAGGATCAGGATATTGAATTCGATGATCAGCCATGATCAAAATGAATGGTGGAGCAGGATCGAAGGGCCGAATGGTCTCCTCCTGCTTCTAGTTTCGAAAACATCATATTATGTTGAAAAGCGAACTGCAAACATCCTCCTGGCACTTCAGAGTTTGATTTTTTATACATGTTTAAAACAATTTATTGAATGTAAACAGCATGTGGAACAGACAGAGAATGTAAATAGATGGAGAGAGAGAGAGGGAGAGACACAGAGGGAGGAGAGAGGGAGGGTTTTTGACTTTTTGAGAAGGACTATTTACAAATGTCAGCATGAGAAACACCACACCGATAGCAGGAGTGTTCATTCAGAAGCCTGTCCCCCTGTCTGTGGGGAGCAGGTCTCGGTGAAGTGTCTGACAGCGTGGGTGTTAAGAGTTTGTGGCTGGTACCCCACTGGCTGGTGACCCGTCCCTCGCACAGGGCCAAGGGCTCTGCTTCCTGAGGAAGTGATCGACTGGGCTTCCTGCTGCCTCCCCAAGATGGTGAAACCCGCCGTACTTCACATCTCATCTGCGTGCCCGGGTTTGGCAGAGGATTCCCGGTCACCGGGTGATGAGCTGTCAGCCGGGGCTCGTCGGCGGAGAGGCTGAAGTCCCGGGGTCGGATTCCCGGCATCGGAAGGCTCATCCTGTAGGCCGGGGGCAGGATTCTTGACGGTTTTCCGGACGAGCGAATCCTCCGGGCGACCAGCTCCAGGAACCTCCGCCTCCGTCCCGGGACCCGACCGGTTCCCTCTGACGATTGGCTGGTGCCGGGAGTCGGACACGAGGCTGTCGGCCAATGGGACGGGTTCCTCCTGCAATTCCACGGGTGCCGTCGGGTCCAGGAGAGAACTCCCAGCCAGTTCCGATATCTGGGATGATTCCAGATCCGTGAGGATCGTCCTGGAAATAACTGATGGGAAGAAATTGGGAAGAGTCACGGGATGAGGAATATGGAACCAAAGCGGCAGATGGAGTTACTTCAATCATAATCTCAATAAAGGGTAGAACAGGTTGGTGGGGCCAAATGGCCTCATGTTGCCATGTTTTTGGCAATGGGCTGACTATTGCTGTGGTACTGGTTCCAAAACCACCCCCCCCCACCCACCCCCCCCACCCCTCACCCACCCAGACATCTGAGCACAGATTACAGGCTGTTACTCAACACGCAGTGTTGAGGGAGCGCCGCACTGTGGGAGGGTCAGTGCTGAGGGAGCACCGCACTGTGGGAGGGTCAGTGCTGAGGGAGCGCCGCACTGTGGGAGGGTCAGTGCTGAGGGAGCACCGCACTGTGGGAGGGTCAGTGCTGAGGGAGCGCCGCACTGTGGGAGGGTCAGTGCTGAGGGAGCGCCGCACTGTGGGAGCGTCAGTGCTGAGGGAGCGCCGCACTGTGGGAGGGTCAGTGCTGAGGGAGCGCCGCACTGTGGGAGGGTCAGTGCTGAGGGAGCGCCGCACTGTGGGAGGGTCAGTGCTGAGGGAGCGCCGCACTGTGGGAGGGTCAGTGCTGAGGGAGCACCGCACTGTGGGAGGGTCAGTGCTGAGGGAGCGCCGCACTGTGGGAGGGTCAGTGCTGAGGGAGCGCCGCACTGTGGGAGGGTCAGTGCCGAGGGAGCGCCGCACTGTGGGAGGATCAGTGCCGAGGGAGCGCCGCACTGTGGGAGGGTCAGTGCTGAGGGAGCGCCGCACTGTGGGAGGGTCAGTGCTGAGGGAGCGCCGCACTGTGGGAGGGTCAGTGCTGAGGGAGTGCCGCACTGTGGGAGGGTCAGTGCTGAGGAAGCGCCGCACTGTGGGAGGGTCGGTGCTGAGGGAGCGCCGCACTGTGGGAGGGTCGGTGCTGAGGGAGCGCCGCACTGTGGGAGGGTCGGTGCTGAGGGAGCGCTGCACTGTGGGAGGGTCGGTGCTGAGGGAGCGCCACACTGTGGGAGGGTCGGTGCTGAGGGAGCGCTGCACTGTGGGAGGGTCGGTGCTGAGGGAGCGCCACACTGTGGGAGGGTCAGTGCTGAGGGAGCGCCGCACTGTGGGAGTGTCAGTGCTGAGGGAGCACTGCACTGTGGGAGGGTCAGTGCTGAGGGAGCGCCGCACTGTGGGAGGGTCAGTGCTGAGGGAGCGCCGCACTGTGGGAGTGTCAGTGCTGAGGGAGCGCTGCACTGTGGGAGGGTCAGTGCTGAGGGAGCGCCGCACTGTGGGAGGGTCAGTGCTGAGGGAGTGTCGCACTGTGGGAGGGTCAGTGCTGAGGGACGCCGCACTGAGGGAGGGTCAGTGCTGAGGGAGCGCCGCACTGTGGGAGGGTCAGTGCTGAGGGAGCGCTGCACTGTGGGAGGGTCAGTGCTGAGGGAGCGCCGCACTGTGGGAGGGTCAGTGCTGAGGGAGCGCTGCACTGTGGGAGGGTCAGTGCTGAGGGAGCGCCGCACTGTGGGTCAGTGCTGAGGGAGCGCCGCACTGTGGGAGGGTCAGTGCTGAGGGAGCGCCGCACTGTGGGAGGGTCAGTGCTGAGGGAGCGCCGCACTGTGGGAGGGTCAAGGCTGAGGGAGCGCCGCACTGTGGGAGGGTCAGTGCTGAGGGAGCGCCGCACTGTGGGAGGGTCAGTGCTGAGGGAGCGCCGCACTGTGGGAGGGTCAAGGCTGAGGGAGCGCCGCACTGTGGGAGGGTCAGTGCTGAGGGAGCGCCGCACTGTGGGAGGGTCAGTGCTGAGGGAGCGCCGCACTGTGGGAGGGTCAGTGCTGAGGGAGCGCCGCACTGTGGGAGGGTCAAGGCTGAGGGAGCGCCGCACTGTGGGAGGGTCAGTGCTGAGGGAGCGCCGCACTGTGGGAGGGTCAGTGCTGAGGGAGCGCCGCACTGTGGGAGGGTCTCCAGTACAATCCATTCTTGCTGGTACAATTAGACTGAGTAAGGGCCACATGCTGCCCTCATACTCTACCTCCTGTGGGTTTATATTCCTCTTGGTTGACTGGATTTTCCAATCGGATCAGGTTATAACTGGGAAATATCAGCAACACCAAGGAAAAGGCCATTATCTGTGAGAAAGATAAAGTGACGACAGACTGAGATTCCGACTGGTAAGTGATCACATTAAAACACACGACTCAAATTGTGAAACGATGTGTTATTTCTATGTTTGAGTGTTTCTGGCCAAAATCTTATGCCACTCCCACCCCGTCTCCCCCTCGTGGATGCCTTGTGGGCGGCACGGTGGCACAGTGGGTTAGCACTGCTGCCTCACAGCGCCAAGGACCCAGGTTCGATTCCCGGCTCGGGTCACTGTCTGTGTGGAGTCTGCACGTTCTCCCCGTGTCTGCGTGGGTTTCCTTCGGGTGCTCCGGTTTCCTCCCACAGTCCGAAAGACGTGCTGGTTAGGGTGCATTGACCTGAACAGGTGCCAGAGATGTGGTGCTTAGGGGATTTTCACAGTAACTTCATTGCAGTATTAATGTAAGGCTACTTGTGACCAGTAAATAAACTTTAACTTTAACTTGACTGGGCAGGTTTGGGCGGGGGGGGGGGGGGGGGGGGGGGGTTCGTATAATATCACGGACGGGATTCCCCCTGTATCCCGCCTGTTCTTTCCTAGCCATGATTTTATCTCAGGGTTGATAGGGCCTTAGACAGGCTGGGATGTGTTGGGGTGGCACAGCGGGTTAGCGCTGCTACCTCACAGCACCAGGGACCCGGGTTCAATTCCCGGCTCGGGTCACTGGCTGCACATTCTCCCCGTGTCTGTGTGGGTTTCCTCCGGGTGCTCCGGTTTCCTCCCACAGTCTGAAAGACGCGCTGGTTCGGGTGGATTGGCCGTGCTAAATTCTCCCTCAGTGTAACCCGAACAGGTGCTGGAGTGTGGCGACTCGGGGACTTTCACAGTAACTTCATTGCAGTGTTAATGTAAGCCTACTTGTGACACTAATAAATAAACTTTAGAAAACACTGGAACGGGTGGGGAGCGGATCTATCAGGGTGTTGCCTGGCTGGAGAATTTTAATTAAGAAGAGAGATTGGATAGACAGGGTTGTCGGAGCAGAGGAGACTGAGGGGGGACGTGATTGAGACGGAAAAAATTATGAGGGGCATAGATAGGAAGAAACCTTTCCCCTTGGTGCAGGGATCATTTACTAGGATGCTACCAGGACTTGATGGTTTGAGTTATAAGGAGAGGCTGGATAGACTGGGGCTTTTTTCCCTGGAGCGTAGAAGGCTGAGGGGTGATCTTATAGAGGTCTATAAAATAATGAGGGGCACAGATCAGCTAGATAGTCAATATCTTTTCCCAAAGGTAGGGGAGTCTAAGACTAGAGGGCATAGGTTTAAGGTGAGAGGGGAGAGATACAAAAGTGTCCAGAGGGACAATTTTTTCACACAGAGGGTGGTGAGTGTCTGGAACGAGCTGCCAGAGGTAGTAGTAGAGGCGGGTACAATTTTGTCTTTTAAAAAGCATTTAGACAGTTACATGGGTAAGATGGGGATAGAGGGATATGGGGCAAACGTGGGCAATTGGGACTAGCTTCAGGGTTTTAAAAAAAAGGGCGGCATGGACAAGTTGGGCCGAAGGGCCTGTTTCCATGCTGTAGACCCTCTATGACTAGGGGACATTGATTTAAGGCGAGGGGCAGGAGGTTTAGAGGGGATGTGAGGAAAAACTTTTCCACCCAGAGGGTGGTGGGAGTCTGGAACTGGTTGCCTGAAAGGGTGGTGGAGGCAGTGACCCTCTCAACAGCGAAGAGGTATTTAGGTGTGGGCTTTCGATGCCGAGGCAGACTAGGCCATGGGCTCAGTGCTGGAAACCGGGATCAGAGCGGTTGGATGGCTTGTCTTTGACTGGCACAGGCGCGATGGGCCGAAGGGCCTTTTCCTGTGCCGTGGACTTCTGTGACTCACCCATGCCCCAATTAAAGCCACTAATGGCCACTTCTGGGCCTTTCCCCAGGTTCAGCCTTTAGTCTGGTTGGCACCCAATGACTGCGGTGTGGGAGGGGAACGGTAAAAGTCCTCATCCTTAATCTCGGGAGGGGGGGAGTGGAGGGAGGGAGGGGGGGTGGGGTTGCACCCGCCATCGAAGGCCCCTTCAGACTGGGGGGAGGGGGGGGGGGCAGCCTCCCCTCACGGGTTGGAGCCCTCCAACCCTCCCTCCTCCCCTCCCCCAAACCCCCCAGCCTATCCCGACAGCAAGACGGCCCCCTTGCAACCCCGCCTCCCTTCCCCAGGGCATCCCCTCCCTGGGGCGCCCCCTCCCCGGGACCCCCCGGTACTTACCGCGACTGAGGTCCCTCAGGCGAGGCGCTGCAGTACCATTACCGGCCACTGCGGCGCATGTGCTTGGATTGGCCGGGGAACTGTCCGTCGGTTAATTTCGGTAACAGCTCTCCGAAGCTGGACTCCCGTTCCAGCGCCACCCAAGTCCCGTCTGCCGCTACTCAATTCTCATTGAGTGTGAAATGGCAGCAGGGCTTACCATCTGGAAAATTCAGGCCAGTGTATGTACTCTCTGTAGATGAGGGTAAAAGGTGCGTGCGTGTGCGTGTGTGCACGCGTGCAGGGTTAATCAATGGACAGGTTGTTGGAGACAGATTGTTTGTACAATCTAAGCGATGACAGACTAAAGGTGTTCTCCCTTTGCATTCCATAGTGAGGCCTTAACTTACACGTAAACGGGTAGATTTGAAATTTGCATTTGGAGATATGTTGATGGAGAGTTTGTTGCATTTCAAAGGCGTCTCAAAAGGTGATAAAGAACATTTGTCCTTTAGTCCTAACGTCCTTTAGGGAAGGAAATCTGCCGTCCTTACCCCGGTCTGGCCTACATGTGACTCCAGAGCCACAGTCAATGTGGTTGACTCTCAACTGCCCTCCAAGGGCAACTAGGGATGGGCAATAAATGCTGGCCCAGCCAGCGACACCCATGGCCCACAAGTGCATGGAAAAAGAATAAAAACTGAAGGGGTAGAGTTAGAGAGGACGGCAAAGCTGGGAGACGTAAATATAGGAAATCATCAACAAATCCGATAGCAGTTCAGCAGAAACTTGTCTGAGTGTGAGTGAGTTTTAAGGGGCGTCTGGACAAATACTTGAATAGGATGGGAATAGAGGGATACGGTCCCCGGAAGGGTAGGGGGTTTTAGTTCAGTCGGGGCAGCATGGTCGGTGCAGACTTGGAGGGGCCGAAGGGCCTGTTTCCTGTGCTGTAATTTTCTTTGCTCTTTGTTATTTGCATTTTACAGGAGATTCACGCGTGAAGGGGAGCAGACATTAACAATTTCATTGGCCAGAAAGAGAGGTAAAATAGGTCGGTGAAAGGTTTGATGATTTGGGAATCTGAATATTCAAGGGGATAGAAATGCAGAGCTAAGAAGAAAGAGGTGAAAGTGTACTTGGAAATATAGAAAAGTTACAGCATAGGCGGAGGCTGTTCGGCCCATCTTGTCCACGCCAGCCCGATGGTAAGGACAAGGGGATCACTGCACAGCAAGCTGTGATTTAACACGGGGTGAGGGGGAAGGGCTGAGAATCACCCATTCTTCACCAAGTAACCTTGATCGCAGGGTGCCGGCTGACTATTCGACTGTGTGAGGAATCAGCATCCAGAGCAGTCTAGTCTTTGCCAGCTTCCTGCCAGTCAGTGCCAGCAAGGGCTCTTGGCTGTACACTGGGGCGGGTCTGTAAAGACCCCCGGCTGGTTTGTCCCCTGTCACTGCCTCAGGGAGACTGTGGGATCGTGCTGTGCACTGTCAAGCAAGGCTCCCAGTGCTGAAGACTGACCATGATGCAGGTGCTGGTCTGTGCTGCCTTGTTCGACGTCTCCTTAATCAGACACTGTAACCGGCGAAGCTGACTTAGCAACGACCTGGGAATACAAAACATCAAATATTACCTAGCAGGTCAGCGCCAAGGGAGCGCCGCACTGTGGGAGGGTCAGTGCTGAGGGAGCGCCGCACTGTGGGAGGGTCAGTGCTGAGGGAGCACCGCACTGTGGGAGGGTCAGTGCTGAGGGAGCGCCGCACTGTGGGAGGGTCAGTGCTGAGGGAGCGCCGCACTGTGGGAGGGTCAGTGTTGAGGGAGCGCCGCACTGTGGGGGGGTCAGCGCCAAGGGAGCGCCGCACTGTGGGAGGGTCAGTGCTGAGGGAGCGCCGCACTGTGGGAGGGTCAGTGCTGAGGGAGCGCCGCACTGTG
>NW_027594307.1:0-19302 GCF_964213995.1 Mustelus asterias | reverse complement strand
GACAGTACTGTGCCAATCAACTTTAAACCTGACAACTATCGATTTTTATTGTCTTTCTGGTAAAGATGATGATAAGTGTGTGTGCATACACGTGTATGTGTGTGCCTTCCCCTCCCTATCTCTTACCTCCTCCAGCCCCCTACACCCCCTATCTCTGTAACCTCCTCCAGCCCCTACACCCCCTCCCTATCTCTAACCTCCTCCAGCCCCTACACCCCCTCCCTACCTCTGTAACCTCCTCCAGCCCCTACTCCCCCTCCCTATCTCTGTAACCTCCTCCAGCCCCTACACCCCCTCCCTATCTCTAACCTCCACCAGCCCCTACACCCCCTCCCTATCTCTGTAACACCCTCCAGCCCCTACACCCCCCTCCCTATCTCTGTAACCCCCTCCAGCCCCTACACCCCCTCCCTATCTCTGTAACCCCCTCCAGCCCCTACACCCCCCTCCCTATCTCTGTAACCCCCTCCAGCCCCTACACCCCCTCCCTATCTCTGTAACCCCCTCCAGCACCTACACCCCCCTCCCTATCTCTGTAACCCCCTCCAGCCCCTACACCCCCCTCCCTATCTCTGTAACCCCCTCCAGCCCCTACACCCCCCTCCCTATCTCTGTAACCTCCTCCAGCCCCCTACACCCCCTCCCTATCTCTGTAACCCCCTCCAGCCCCTACACCCCCTCCCTACCTCTGTAACCCCCTCCAGCCCCTACACCCCCCTCCCTATCTCTGTAACCCCCTCCAGCCCCTACACCCCCTCCCTATCTCTGTAACCCCCTCCAGCCCCTACACCCCCTCCCTATCTCTGTAACCTCCTCCAGCCCCTACACCCCCTCCCTATCTCTGTAACCTCCTTCATCCCCTACACCCCCTCCCTATCTCTGTAACACCCTCCAGCCCCTACACCCCCTCCCTATCTCTGTAACCTCCTTCATCCCCTACACCCCCTCCCTATCTCTGTAACCTCCTCCAACCCCTACACCCCCTCCCTATCTCTGTAACCTCCTTCATCCCCTACACCCCCTCCCTATCTCTGTAACACCCTCCAGCCCCTACACCCCTTCCCTATCTCTGTAACCTCCTTCATCCCCCACCCCGGTCTGTTCAGCCCTTCCTGACAGTTATAATCTCTCGGTTCTGGTCTTTGAGATTAGAACGCTGCCTCGGGGCTCCTCCCCGCCTGTGCACATTGTACAGCCGGGTTCACAACTCTACATTTATCGAGTTGTGGACGAAGCCTTGCTTCCCACAGTTCACTCACTCCCACGGAGTCACTGTTTAATTTCAAACCCTCCCCCGTGGAACGTGACAGTGCAGCGTCCCACAGCATGGGAGGAGGCCAGTCAGCCCATCCTGTCTTTGCCACCTCTTTGAGAGATCTATCCAATTGGAACCTAGAACTGTACAGCTCAGAAACAGGCCCTTCGGCCCAACATGCTGTGCTGTACATGAGGCCAAATTAAACGAATCCCTTCTGCCTGTCCTTGCTCCATATCTCTCTATTCCTTGCTTATTTATCTAAAAGCCCCTTAAACGCCCCTATCGTATCTGCCTCCACCACCCCCGCCTGGCAGTGCGTTCCAGACACCCACCACTCTCTGTGTAAAAAAACTTACCCCTCACATCTCCTTCGAACTTTCCCCCTCTCAGTTTAAGTGCATGCCCCGAGTATCAGACATTTCAACTCTGGGGGCAAAGATTCTGACTCTCAACCCCATGTCTACGCTTCTCAGAATTTTATCGACTTATATCAGTTCTTCCCCTCAGCCTCCGCCACTCCAGAGAAAACAACCCTAGTTTGTCCAGCCTCCTTATCGCTCACACCCTCTAATCCAGGAAGCAAATCTCTTCTGCACCCTCTCCAAAGCCTCCACATCCTTCCTGTAATGTGGCGCCCAGAATTGAACGCAATACTCTTAAGTGCGGCCTAACCAAAGTTTTATATCAGTCCCTGCTCCGTTCTCTCCCCCCCCCCTCGCCTACACCCCTGCCATATCCCTCCAAATTCTCCCCCTCCGAATGTTTCTCCAATTCCCCACCTCCCCTTTTGAAAGTTCCTATTGAATCTGCTTCCACCGCCCTTTCACGCAGCGCCTTTCAAATCACAGCAGCTAGTAACAGTGTTTTACAGCATAGAAAGAGGCCCTTTGGCCCATCGCGTCCGTGCTGGCCATCGAGCCCCAATCTATCCCAATCCCATTTTCCAGCACTCTGTCCGTAGCCTTTTCGCTGCGCCATTTCAAGCACTCATCCAAATGGTGTGAGGGTTCCCACCTCTACCACCCCTTCAAGCAGCGCATCCCATATTCCCATCACCCACTGGGCGAAAAAGATTCTCCTCAAATCCCCTCTAAATCTCCTGCCCTCACTTTAAATCTCTGCCCCCTGGTTACTGACCCCTGCAGAGGGTTACTGAACCTTCTGCTAAAGGGAAAACTTTCTTCATTTCTACCCTATCTGTGTCCCTCAATCTTATACACCTCGATCAGGTCCCCCCCTCAGCTTTCTCTGCTCTGAGGAGAACAACTCCAGCCTAACCAGCCTCTCTTCGGAGCTGAAACGCTCCAGCACAGACGACATCCTGGTGAATCTCCTCTGCACCCTGTCCAGTGCACTCACATCTTTTAACCTCAGTTCCAATATTATCCCTGCAAATCTTCTTTCCATAGAATCTAGAACAGTGCCATTCGGCCCATCGAGTCTGCACCGACCACAATCCCATCCCAGGCCCTATCCCCGTCACCTCACATATTTACCCCGCTAATCCCTCTAACCTACGCATCCCAGGACACCAAGGGGCAATTTAGCATGGCCAATCCACCTAACCCGCACATCTTTGGACACTAAGGGGCAATTTAGCATGGCCAATCCCCCTAACCTGCACATCTTTGGACACTAAGGGGCAATTTAGCATGGCCAATCCACCTAACCCGCACATCTTTGGACACGAAGGGGCAATTTAGCATGGCCAATCCAGCTAACCTGCACATCTTTGGACACTAAGGGGCAATTTAGCATGGCCAATCCACCTAACCCGCACATCTTTGGACACTAAGGGGCAATTTAGCATGGCCAATCCCCCTAACCTGCACATCTTTGGACACTAAGGGGCAATTTAGCATGGCCAATCCAGCTAACCTGCACATCTTTGGACACTAAGGGGCAATTTAGCACGGCCAATCCGCCTAACCTGCACATCTTTGGACACTAAGGGCCAAGTTAGCATGGCCAATCCACCTAACCCGCACATCTTTGGACACTAAGGGACAATTTAGCACGACCAATCCATCTAACCCGCACATCTTTGGACACTAAGGGGCAATTTAGCATGGCCAATCCATCTAACCTGCACATCTTTGGACACTAAGGGGCAATTTAGCACGGCCAATCCACCTAACCTGCACATCTTTGGACTGTGGGAGGAAACCCATGCAGACACGGGGAGAAACTCCGCACAGACGCTGACCCAAGCTGGGAATTGAACCCAGGTTCCTGGCGCTGTGAGGCAGCAGTGCGAACCACCGAGATGTATTTTTTCTGCACCTTTTCCAGCACCTCTCTCTCCTTTCTGTAATACACGGATCAGAACTGCGCGTGGTAACTCCAAACAGTGTGGTCTAATTAAGGTTCAACGCAAGTCCTCTTCGATTCAATACTATTCCAATACCACCTTCTCCGCACCCTCTCTGCTGCAATCACATCCTTCCTGTAGTGTGACCACACAACACTCTAGCTGTGGTCTAACCAGCGTTTTGTACAGCTCCATTATAACCCCCCTGCTCTTATAATCCACCTCGTCCTCCCCATGGAAACAGGCCCTTCGGCCCAGCTTGTCCATGCCGCCCAGTTTTTAACCGCTAAGCTAGTCCCAATTGCCCGAGTTTGGCCCATATCCCTCTATACCCATCTTACCCATGCAACTGTCTAAATGCTTTTTAAACGACAAAATTGTACCCGCCTCTACTACTACCTCTGGCAGCTTGTTCCAGACACTCACCACCCTCTGTGTGAAAAAGTTGCCCCTCTGGACCCTTTTGTATCTCTCCCCTCTCACCTTAAACCTGTGCCCTCTAGCCTTCTGCCACCATTCTCTGTGTCCTATCACTACTAAACCACGATTGTATAGAATGGCGTAGCAGACTCGAGGGGCCGAGTGGCCTATTCTTGCTCCTAGTTCATATTTTGATCTGATTTATTATTGTCACGTGTATTGGGATGCAGTGAAAAGTATTGTTTCCTCCGCGCTATACAGACAAAGCATACCGTTCATAGAGTACAGAGGGGAGTAAGAAAGGGGAGGGTGCAGAATGTAGTGTTACAGTCACAGCTAGGGTGTAGAGAAAGATCAACTTAATGCGAGGTAGGTCCATTCAAAAGTCTGACAGCAGCAGGGAAGAGGTTGTTCTTGAGTCGGTCGGTACGTGACCTCAGACCCTTGTACCTTTTTCCCGATGGAAGAAGGTTGAAGAGAGAATGTCCTGGGTGCGTGGCGGGTCCTTGATTATGCCGGCTGCTTTTCCCGAGGCAGTGAGAAGTGTAGACAGAGTCGATGGATGGTTTGAGTGACAGTATAAAGAGAAAGCAGGCTCGACGGAGGACTGTTTACCCAGGAGAGAATTGACATTGCTCACAGGGGCGGGTGCTGGACGATTCACCTCGTTTGGCCGTTTAATCCCGCGTCTGCTTTGCCAGAGGATTGACGGATCACAAATGTCATCCGACTGTAATCCTCTGCCGCGTAACGCAAAGTACACAAAGCTCAGACAGATGCTGTGTGTGTGTGTGTCTGTGTGTGTGTCTGTGTGTGTGTCTGTGTGTGTGTCTGTGTGTGTGTCTGTGTGTGTGTCTGTGTGTGTGTCTGTGTGTGTGTCTGTGTGTGTGTCTGTGTGTGTGTGTGTGTGTCTGTGTGTGTGTCTGTGTGTCTGTGTCTGTGTGTCTGTGTGTGTGTCTGTGTGTGTGTCTGTGTGTGTGTCTGTGTGTGTGTCTGTGTGTGTGTGTCTGTGTGTGTGTGTCTGTGTGTGTGTGTCTGTGTGTGTGTGTCTGTGTGTGTGTGTCTGTGTGTGTGTGTCTGTGTGTGTGTGTCTGTGTGTGTGTGTCTGTGTGTGTGTGTCTGTGTGTGTGTGTCTGTGTGTGTGTGTCTGTGTGTGTGTCGCTGTGTGTGTGTCGCTGTGTGTGTGTCGCTGTGTGTGTGTCGCTGTGTGTCTGTGTCGCTGTGTGTCTGTGTCTCTGTGTGTCTGTGTCTCTGTGTGTCTGTGTCTCTGTGTGTCTGTGTCTCTGTGTGTCTGTGTCTCTGTCTGTGTCTCTGTCTGTGTCTCTGTGTGTGTGTCTGTGTGTGTGTGTGTCTGTGTGTGTGTGTCTGTCTGTGTGTGTGTGTGTGTCTGTGTCTGTTTCCGTCTGTGTGTGTGTCTGTGTCTCTGTGTGCGCGCCTGCGTGCGTGCGTGTGTCTGTCTGTCGAGGACAGCTCTCCCTCGAGGTTTCAGTCAGTATGAGGAGGTCAGCAGCAAGAATTTATATCCCGTCTGAACCAAATGAAATATTCCAATGTTCCTTACAGAAGATTTATTAAACGAAGTCCAACACTGAGGCTCTTATAGGAGATATTGGGGGCAGGTTTCCCTCACGATTGGTCACTGAAGTCAGTTTAAAGGAGCGTCTTAAAGGTGAAGGGAGAGGCGGTGAGGTTTAGAGAGGGAATTCCAGAGTTTAGGGCCCCCCAGGCAGCTGAAGGCACGGCCGCCAATGGCGGAGCGATGGGAATCGGGGGATGCTCGAGAGGCCAGAATTGGAGGAGCGCAGAGATCTCAGAAGGTTGTCGGGGCTGGAGGAGGTTACAGAGATAGGGAGGGGGGTGGAGGGGCTGGAGGAGGTTACAGAGATAGGGAGGGGATGTAGGGGCTGGAGGAGGTTACAGAGATAGGGAGGGGCTGTAGGGGGCTGGAGGAGGTTACAGAGATAGGGGGTGTAGGGGCTGGAGGAGGTTACAGAGATAGGGGTATAGGGGCTGGAGGAGGTGACAGAGATAGGGAGGGGGTGTAGGGGCTGGAGGAGGTCACAGAGATAGGGAAGGGGTGTAGGGGCTGGAGGAGGTTACAGAGATAGGGAGGGGGTGTAGGGGCTGGAGGAGGTCACAGAGATAGGGAGGGGGTGTAGGGGCTGGAGGAGGGTACAGAGATAGGAAGGGGTGTAGGGGCTGGAGGAGGTTACAGAGATGGGAAGGGGTGTAGGGGCTGGAGGAGGGTACAGAGATAGGGAGGGGGTGTAGGGGCTGGAGGAGGTCACAGAGATAGGGAAGGGGTGTAGGGGCTGGAGGAGGTTACAGAGATAGGGAGGGGGTGTAGGGGCTGGAGGAGGTCACAGAGATAGGGAGGGGGTGTAGGGGCTGGAGGAGGTTACAGAGATAGGAAGGGGTGTAGGGGCTGGAGGAGGGTACAGAGATAGGAAGGGGTGTAGGGGCTGGAGGAGGTTACAGAGATAGGGAGGGAGTATAGGGGCTGGAGGAGGTTACAGAGGGGGTGGCACAGTGCTTAGCACTGCTGCCTCACAGCGCCAGGGTCCCAGGTTCGATTCTGGCCTCGGGTCACTGTCTGTGTGGACTTTGCATATTCTCCCTGTGTCTGTTCTGGTTTCTTCCCACAGTCCAAAGATGTGCAGGTTAGGGGGATTGGCCGTGCTAAACTGTCCCTTAGTGTCCAAAGATGTGCAGGTTCGGAGGGGCTGGGGCAGGGGAGACACGACGGCACGGGTTCAAACCCCACCCCGGGCAGCAGGCGGGGATTTAAATTCGATTCATAAAATCTGGGATTGAGAGCAAGTCTCGGTAACAGCGATCGTGACAACTATCATCGATTGTCGTAAAAAATAAACCCATCTGGGTCACAAATGTCCCCTTTAGGGAAGGAAATCTGCTGTTCTTACCCAGTCTGGCCTACATGCGTCTCCAGACACACACACACACTCCCCTGGGTAATAAAGTTCAAGTTATTTATTAGTATCTCAAGTAGGTTTACACTAATACTGCAATGAAGTTACTGTGAAATTCCCTCAAGCGCCGCACTCCAGCGCCTGTTCGGGTTACACTGAACAAGGATTTAGCACGGCCGATGCACCCTAACCAGCACGTCTTTCGGACTGTGGGAGGAAACCGGAGCACCCGGAGGAAACCCACGCAGAGACGGGGAGAACGTGCAAACTCCACACAGACAGTGACCCAAGCCGGGAATCGAACTCGGGGCCCCTGGTGCCTCGAGGCAACAGTGCTAACCACTGTGCCGGGTAATAAGGACTGGAATAGCCCACATTCCCTGAAGCGATTAAGAATAAGCCATACCCCGCAAAGAATCAAAGCTTTGCGAATTTGATAAAACGCTCTTTTGCTGTACCAGTAAAACAATTAACAAATGAACTAATAACCTAATTAACAACCTCTGAGGAGAACAGTGACAAGAAGCAAATGGAAACGTATTTCAATTCAATTGACCCTTTGGGGCTGATGTACTCCAGCCCCAGCAGTGCCCACGGGTCATGGAAGGCCTGAACCAGGCACCCCCAGAGACTTTCAAGGCCTCGGAGAGATTTACGAGAGCGATCCCGGGAAGGAAAGGCTTGTCGTATGAGGAACGGTTGAGGACTCTGGTTCTCTACTCGATGGGAGTTTAGCAGGATGAGGGGGGGATCTCATTGAAACTTGCAGGATACTGAGAGGCCTGGATAGAGCGGACGTGGGGAAGATGTTCCCATTAGTCAGAGAGACCGGGACCCGAGGGCACAGCCTCAGAGTAAAGGGACAACTCTTCAGAACTGAGATGCGGAGGAATTTCTTCAGCCAGAGGCCGGTGAATCTGTGGAATTCGTTGCCGCAGAGGAGGCCGGGTCATTGAGTGTCTTTAAGACAGAGATAGATCGGTTCCTGATTGGGAAGAGGATCAAAGGTTGCGGGGAAAAGGCGGGAGAATGGGGTTGAGAAACTTACCAGCCATGGCGGAGTAGACTCGATGGGCCGAATGGCGTAATTGTACTCCTCGACCTTAATGGTTAGCATGGAGGAGAGCAGAGAGTCAACCTGAACAACCCCTTTGAGTGGCTGCTCTGTGGACCAGTTGATGCCTCCCAGGAACAGAATAACAAGGAAATCTAGGCACAACCCATCTCTCCGCTTCCCCCCCCAACTCCGTGTGGGGCTCAAGTGTAACGCCAAAGGTTAAGGGACAGCCCCTCGGGTTTACATGTGAACTCGGGAGTACAGGGACAACTGGCAGGCCCAGCACAGAAACAGGCCATTTGGCCCGTCCGCTGGTGTTTATGCTCCACGCCAGCTCTTGCCACTCCATCACCGTCCACTCCTCTCCCTCTTTGCCCTCACATTCCAAACTGGCCTCCCCCCATTTTGAATGAGTACATGTTTCTGTCCAAGCACGGGGGGAGGGGGGGCCGTCATCGAGACGTCCTCCATCTTGTGGAAACTCTGCTGTCCGCCCCCAAACGCAACCTCCAACACCTAAGCCCAGCCAGAAATCCTCAACCGTGCCTTCATCACCACGAAACTCCACTATTGCTGCACACTTCAGGCTGGACAGTCAAGCCAGGTGTTCCTTCTCCCCTGTTCTCCAATACTTCGAATCATAGAATCCCTACAGAGCAGAAAGATGCCATTCGGCCTATCAGGTCTGTACTGACCCTCTGAAAGAGCATCTTACCCAGAACCAATCCACCCCGCCCTAACCCTCTGCATTTAGCATGGCCAATCCACCTAACCTGCACATCTTTGGACGCTAAGGGACAATTTAGCATGGCCAATCCACCTAACCTGCACATCTTTGGACACTAAGGGGCAATTTAGCATGGCCAATCCACCTAACTTGCACATCCACAGTGGCACAGTGGGTTAGCACTGCTGCCTCACAGTGCCAGGGACCTGAGTTCGATTCCCGGCTTGGCTCACTGTCCTTGTGGAGTTTGCAAGTTCTCCCTGTGCGTGGGTTTCCTCCCACAGTCCAAAGATGTGCGGATTAGGTGGATTGTCCATGCTAAATTGCCCCTTAGTGTCAGGGGGACCAGGTAGGGTAAATGCTTAGTGTTATGGGGATGGGGCCTGGGTGGGTTTGTGGCCGGTGCAGACTCGATGGGCCGAATGGCCTCCTTCTGCACTGCAGGGATTCCATGACCTTCTCTGATCTTTGGACACTAAGGGGCAATTTAGCATGGCTAATCCCCCTAACCTACACACCTTTGCATTGTGGGAGGAACCCACTGATGGAGGCTGGATAAATATTTGATAGATCGAGGAACATGGGGAGATGGCACAGGAAAAGGCCAGCATAGATGGGCAGCACGGTAGCACAGTGGTTAGCACTGCTGCTTCACAGCTCCAGGGACCTGGGTTCGATTCCTGGCTCGGGTCACTGTCTGTGTGGAGTTTGCACATTCTCCTCGTGTCTGTGTAGGTTTCCTCCAGGTGCTCCGGTTTCCTCCCACGGTCCAAAGATGTGCGGGTTAGGTTGATTGGCCATGCTAAAATTGCCCTTAGTGTCCTGAGATGTGTAGGTTAGAGGGATTGGTGGGTAAATATGTAGGGATATGGGGGTAGGGCCTGGGTGGGATTGTGGTCGGTGCAGACTCGATGGGCCGAATGGCCTCTTTCTGTGCTGTAGGGTTTCTAAGATCAGCCATGGTTGTATTGAATGATGGGGATTAGTGGCCAATTCCTGCTTCCATTTCTTGTGTTCTCGCCTGCCGTTGATGGACCTTGGCTGCGTTAAGGTACTGAGGGTTCTCAGGGTGTGAAACAGATCAGCGACAGTCTGATTGAGGGGTAGAACAGAGTTGAGGGGCTGAATGGCCGTCTCCTCCCACTGTTCAGCCTGCTGAAGCGACAGAGGGGAGTGAGGGATACAGCAGCTTCCAACAGGAGTGAGGAGAGTGCGGGGGTGTGAGAATGATTGGAGAATGGGGGGGGGGACTGTGTTGCAGAGGAGGGTGGTCTGTACTGGTGGGTGGCACAGCAGGGCGACACTCCCTCCTCAAGCCTGTCTTTCTTTCAATCCACAGATTGACGAACTGCCTGAAGGGGCAGTGAAATCGCCATCGAACAAGTACCCCATCTTTTTCTTTGGCACCCACGAGACGTAAGTGAGGGACTATAGTGTCTCACGGTTCTCCCTTTCCCGTGCTCTGTCTCTCTCAGTGCGTCTCACAATGTGTGTGTCTATCGCTCTCTCGCTCCGGCTCTATGTCTCCCTCGTTCTGTGCGGCGCTCCCTCAGCACTGACTCTCCCACAGTGCGGCGCTCCCTCAGCACTGACTCTCCCACAGTGCGGCGCTCCCTCAGCACTGACTCTCCCACAGTGCGGCGCTCCCTCAGCACTGACTCTCCCACAGTGCGGCACTCCCTCAGCACTGACCCTCCCACAGTGCGGCGCTCCCTCAGCACTGACTCTCCCACAGTGCGGCGCTCCCTCAGCGCTGACCCTCCCACAGTGCGGCGCTCCCTCAGCACTGACCCTCCCACAGTGCGGCGCTCCCTCAGCACTGACTCTCCCACAGTGCGGCGCTCCCTCAGCGCTGACCCTCCCACAGTGCGGCACTCCCTCAGCACTGACCCTCCCACAGTGCGGCGCTCCCTCAGCACTGACCCTCCCACAGTGCGGTGCTCCCTCAGCACTGACCCTCCCACAGTGCGGCGCTCCCTCAGCACTGACCCTCCCACAGTGCGGCGCTCCCTCAGCACTGACCCTCCCACAGTGCGGCACTCCCTCAGCACTGACCCTCCCACAGTGCGGCGCTCCCTCAGCACTGACCCCCCCACAGTGCGGCGCTCCCTCAGCACTGACCCTCCCACAGTGCGGCGCTCCCTCAGCACTGACCCTCCCACAGTGCGGCGCTCTCTCAGCACTGACCCTCCCACAGTGCGGCGCTCCCTCAGCACTGATCGTGTCAGTGACGAGCGGGACTTTGTGCTGCACTGGTCAGGATTAAGTTTGAACAGAGAGATATTCGACCCGCATGGGGAGAGGGGCGGGGACCTTTCCAACCCCTGGTTCAGCCGCTGTGAACATGTTGTGTTCTCACCCTCCCTCACACAGAGCCTTCCTGGGACCCAAGGACCTGTTTCCCTATGAGGAATCCAAGGAGAAGCTGGGAAAGCCAAACAAAAGAAAAGGTTTCAGTGAGGGGCTGTGGGAAATCGAGAATAATCCCACAGTGAAGAAGTCGGGATACCAGGTTGGTGTGGGTGGCGATATGTGTCCACGCGTGTATGTGTCCGTGCGCACGTGTGTGTGTCCGTGCGTGTGTATGTGTGTGTCCGTGCGTGTGTATGTGTGTGTCCGTGCGTGTGTATGTGTGTCCGCGCGTGTGCATGTGTGTGTCCGCGCGTGTGCATGTGTGTGTCCGCGCGTGTGCATGTGTGTGTCCGCGCGTGTGTATGTGTGTGTCCGCGCGTGAGTATGTGTGTGTCCGCGCGTGTGTATGTGTGTGTCCGCGCGTGTGTATGTGTGTGTCCGCGCGTGTGCATGTGTGTGTCCGCGCGTGTGCATGTGTGTGTCCGCGCGTGTGCATGTGTGTGTCCGCGCGTGTGTATGTGTGTGTCCGCGCGTGTGTATGTGTGTGTCCGCGCGTGTGTATGTGTGTGTCCGCGCGTGTGTATGTGTGTGTCCGCGCGTGTGCATGTGTGTGTCCGCGCGTGTGCATGTGTGTGTCCGCGCGTGTGCATGTGTGTGTCCGCGCGTGTGTATGTGTGTGTCCGCGCGTGTGTATGTGTGTGTCCGCGCGTGTGTATGTGTGTGTCCGCGCGTGTGTATGTGTGTCCGCGCGTGTGTATGTGTGTGTCCGCGCGTGTGCATGTGTGTGTCCGCGCGTGTGCATGTGTGTGTCCGCGCGTGTGCATGTGTGTGTCCGCGCGTGTGCATGTGTGTGTCCGCGCGTGTGTATGTGTGTGTCCGCGCGTGTGTATGTGTGTGTCCGCGCGTGTGTATGTGTGTGTCCGCGCGTGTGTATGTGTGTGTCCGCGCGTGTGTATGTGTGTGTCAGTGCACATGTATGTGCACCCGCTGTGTTCAAAGGCATCTGCAATGTCCGTGTCTCCATTAATTGTGACATTCCAATTTTCGAATACAATTTTTTTCCCATCCCAAACCCTTCGTCCATCTGGTATTTCAGTGAGGTTATCTTTTGATCTGATCTGACTTATTAATGTCACACACAGTGAAAAGTATTGTTTCTTGCGCACTATATGGACAAAGCATACCGTTCATAGAGTGGTCATGGTGTCATCGAGGTTTACAGCATGGAAACAGGCCCTTCGGCCCAGCTTGTCCGTGCTGACCCTGTTTTTAAACCCCTAAGCTAGTCCCAATTGCCCGCATTTGGCCCATATCCCTCTATACCCATCGTACCCATGTAACTGTCTAAACGCTTTTTAAAAGACAAAATTGTACCCGCCTCTACTACTACCTCTGGCAGCTCGTTCCAGACACTCACCACCCTCTGTGTGAAAAAATTGCCCCTCTGGACACTTTTGTATCTCTCCCCTCTCACCTTAAACCTAAACCCTCTAGTTTTAGACTCCCCTACCTTTGGGAAAAGATATTGACTATCTAGCTGATCTGTGCCCCTCATTATTTTATAGACTTCTATAAGATCACCCGTCAGCCTCCTACGCTCCAGGGGGAAAAGTCCCAGTCTATCCAGCCTCTCCTTATAACTCAAACCATCAAGTCCCGGTAGCATCCTAGTAAATCTTTTCTGCACTCTTTCGAGTTTAATAATATCCTTTCTATAATAGCACATACGGGAGAAGGAAAAGGATTAGATTTGATTTATTATTGTCACATGTATCGGGATACAGTGAAAAGTATTGTTTCTTGGGCGCTGTACAGACAAAGCATGCTGTTCATAGAGAAGGAAAGGAGAGAGTGCAGAATATAGTGTCACAGTCATAGACAAAGAGTTAGGTTGAAGTTATAGAAGCATGGAACAAGGGTAAAAGAGCAAATTAGAAGGTATACCGGGGACAGTTTGCAAAAAGTCCCCTCGCTCTGCTGCCAAACTGAACCAAATCTGTCCTCAATTCTCCAATCAGCTCCCCCTCTGCCTGCTGGTCTACACTGGCTCCCATTCTGATAACACCTCCGTTTAGAAATTGTCACCCTCCCTTTCAAATCCCTCCGGGTTCACGCCCACACTTCCCCATCTCAGCACCCTGCTCCAGCCCCCTACGCCCCCTCCCTATCTCTGTAACCTCCTCCAGCCCTACACCCCCCTCCCTGTCTCTGTAACCTCCTCCAGCCCCCTACACCCCCTCCCTATCTCTGTAACCTCCTCCAGCCCTACACCCCCCTCCCTGTCTCTGTAATCTCCTCCAGCCCCCTACACCCCCCTCCCTATCTCTGTAACCTCCTCCAGCCCCCTACGCCCCCTCCCTATCTCTGTAACCTCCTCCAGTCCCCTACACCCCCTCCCTATCTCTGTAACCTCCTCCAGCCCCTACACCCCCCCTCCCTATCTCTGTAACCTCCTCCAGCCCTACACACCCCTCCCTATCTCTGTAACCTCCTCCAGCCCCCTACACCCCCTCCCTATCTCTGTAACCCCCTCCAGCCCTACACCCCCCTCCCTGTCTCTGTAACCTCCTCCAGCCCCTCCACACCCCCTCCCTATCTCGGTAACCTCCTTCAGCCCCTACACCCCCCTCCCTGTCTCTGTAACCTCCTCCAGCCCCTCCACCCCCCTCCCTATCTCTGTAAACTCCTCCAGCCCCTCCACCCCCCCTCCCTATCTCTGTAAACTCCTCCAGAGCCTGCCACCCTCCGAGATCTCTGCGCTCCTCCAATTCCTCTTGAGCATCCCCCGATTCCCATCGTTCCGGATTGGTGGCCGTGCCTCCAGCTGCCCCTATCTCTCCCCGTCCCCCTCTCTCTCCCCGTCCCCCTATCTCTCCCCGTCCCCCTCTCTCTCCCCGTCCCCCTCTCTCTCCCCGTCCCCCTCTCTCTCCCCGTCCCCCTCTCTCTCCCCGTCCCCCTCTCTCTCCCCGTCCCCCTCTCTCTCCCCGTCCCCCTCTCTCTCCCCGTCCCCCTCTCTCTCCCCGTCCCCCTCTCTCTCCCCGTCCCCCTCTCTCTCCCCGTCCCCCTCTCTCTCCCCGTCCCCCTCTCTCTCCCCGTCCCCCTCTCTCTCCCCGTCCCCCTCTCTCTCCCCGTCCCCCTCTCTCTCCCGTCCCCCTCTCTCTCCCCGTCCCCCTCTCTCTCCCCGTCCCCCTCTCTCTCCCCGTCCCCCTCTCTCTCCCCGTCCCCCTCTCTCTCCCCGTCCCCCTCTCTCTCCCCGTCCCCCTCTCTCTCCCCGTCCCCCTCTCTCTCCCCGTCCCCCTCTCTCTCCCCGTCCCCCTCTCTCTCCCGTCCCCTCTCTCTCCCCGTCCCCTCTCTCTCCCCGTCCCCTCTCTCTCCCCGTCCCCCTCTCCCTCCCCGTCCCCCTCTCCCTCCCCGTCCCCCTCTCCCTCCCCGTCCCCCTCTCTCTCCCCGTCCCCCTCTCTCTCCCCGTCCCCCTCTCTCTCCCCGTCCCCCTCTCTCTCCCCGTCCCCGCTCTCTCTCCCCGTCCCGCTCTCTCTCCCCGTCCCGCTCTCTCTCCCGTCCCCGCTCTCTCTCCCCGTCCCGCTCTCTCTCCCCGTCCCGCTCTCTCTCCCCGTCCCGCTCTCTCTCCCCGTCCCGCTCTCTCTCCCCGTCCCGCTCTCTCTCCCCGTCCCGCTCTCTCTCCCCGTCCCGCTCTCTCTCCCCGTCCCGCTCTCTCTCCCCGTCCCGCTCTCTCTCCCCGTCCCGCTCTCTCTCCCCGTCCCGCTCTCTCTCCCCGTCCCGCTCTCTCTCCCCGTCCCGCTCTCTCTCCCCGTCCCGCTCTCTCTCCCCGTCCCGCTCTCTCTCCCCGTCCCGCTCTCTCTCCCCGTCCCGCTCTCTCTCCCCGTCCCGCTCTCTCTCCCCGTCCCGCTCTCTCTCCCCGTCCCGCTCTCTCTCCCAGTCCCGCTCTCTCTCCCCGTCCCGCTCTCTCTCCCCGTCCCGCTCTCTCTCCCGTCCCGCTCTCTCTCCCCGTCCCGCTCTCTCTCCCCGTCCCGCTCTCTCTCCCCGTCCCGCTCTCTCTCCCCGTCCCGCTCTCTCTCCCCGTCCCGCTCTCTCTCCCCGTCCCGCTCTCTCTCCCCGTCCCGCTCTCTCTCCCCGTCCCGCTCTCTCTCCCCGTCCCGCTCTCTCTCCCCGTCCCGCTCTCTCTCCCCGTCCCGCTCTCTCTCCCCGTCCCGCTCTCTCTCCCCGTCCCGCTCTCTCTCCCCGTCCCGCTCTCTCTCCCCGTCCCGCTCTCTCTCCCCGTCCCGCTCTCTCTCCCCGTCCCGCTCTCTCTCCCCGTCCCGCTCTCTCTCCCCGTCCCGCTCTCTCTCCCCGTCCCGCTCTCTCTCCCCGTCCCGCTCTCTCTCCCCGTCCCGCTCTCTCTCCCCGTCCCGCTCTCTCTCCCCGTCCCGCTCTCTCTCCCCGTCCCGCTCTCTCTCCCCGTCCCGCTCTCTCCCCGTCCCGCTCTCTCTCCCCGTCCCGCTCTCTCTCCCCGTCCCGCTCTCTCTCCCCGTCCCGCTCTCTCTCCCCGTCCCGCTCTCTCTCCCCGTCCCGCTCTCTCTCCCCGTCCCGCTCTCTCTCCCCGTCCCGCTCTCTCTCCCCGTCCCGCTCTCTCTCCCGTCCCGCTCTCTCTCCCCGTCCCGCTCTCTCCCTCCCCGTCCCGCTCTCTCTCCCCGTCCCGCTCTCTCTCCCCGTCCCGCTCTCTCTCCCCGTCCCGCTCTCTCTCCCCGTCCCGCCTCTCTCCCCGTCCCGCTCTCTCTCCCCGTCCCGCTCTCCCTCCCCGTCCCCCTCTCCCTCCCCGTCCCCCTCTCCCTCCCCGTCCCCCTCTCCCTCCCCGTCCCCCTCTCCCTCCCCGTCCCCCTCTCCCTCCCCGTCCCCCTCTCCCTCCCCGTCCCCCTCTCCCTCCCCGTCCCCCTCTCCCCTCCCCGTCCCCCTCTCCCTCCCCGTCCCCCTCTCCCTCCCCGTCCCCCTCTCCCTCCCCGTCCCCCTCTCCCTCCCCGTCCCCCTCTCCCTCCCCGTCCCCCTCTCCCTCCCCGTCCCCCTCTCCCTCCCCGTCCCCCTCTCCCTCCCCGTCCCCCTCTCCTCCCCGTCCCCCTCTCCCTCCCCGTCCCCCTCTCCCTCCCCGTCCCCCTCTCCCTCCCCGTCCCCCTCTCCCTCCCCGTCCCCCTCTCCCTCCCCGTCCCCCTCTCCTCCCGTCCCCCTCTCCCTCCACGTCCCCCTCTCCCTCCACGTCCCCCTCTCCCTCCCCGTCCCCTCTCCCTCCCCCGTCCCCCTCTCCCTCCCCGTCCCCCTCTCCCTCCCCGTCCCCCTCTCCCTCCCCGTCCCCCTCTCCCTCCCCGTCCCCCTCTCCCTCCCCGTCCCCCTCTCCCTCCCCGTCCCCCTCTCCCTCCCCGTCCCCCTCTCCCTCCCCGTCCCCCTCTCCCTCCCCGTCCCCCTCTCCCTCCCCGTCCCCCTCTCCCTCCCCGTCCCCCTCCCCTCCCCGTCCCCCTCTCCCTCCCCGTCCCCCTCTCCCTCCCCGTCCCCCTCTCCCTCCCCGTCCCCTCTCCCTCCCCGTCCCCCTCTCCCTCCCCGTCCCCCTCTCCCTCCCCGTCCCCCTCTCCCTCCCCGTCCCCTCTCCCTCCCCGTCCCCCTCTCCCTCCCCGTCCCCTCTCCCTCCCCGTCCCCCTCTCCCTCCCCGTCCCCCTCTCCCTCCCCGTCCCCCTCTCCCTCCCCGTCCCCCCTCTCCCTCCCCGCCCCCCTCTCCCTCCCCGCCCCCCTCTCCCTCCCCGCCCCCCTCTCCCTCCCCGCCCCCCTCTCCCTCCCCGCCCCCCTCTCCCTCCCCGCCCCCCTCTCCCTCCCCGCCCCCCTCTCCCTCTCCGCCCCCCTCTCCCTCTCCGCCCCCCCTCTCCGCCCCTCTCCCTCTCCGCCCCCCTCTCCGCCCCCCTCTCCGCCCCCCCTCTCCGTCCCCCCCTCTCCCGCCCCCTCTCCGCCCCCCTCTCCGCCCCCCCTCTCCGTCCCCCCCTCTCCGTCCCCCCCTCTCCTCCCCCCCTCTCCGTCCCCCCCTCTCCGTCCCCCCCTCTCCGTCCCCCCCTCTCCGTACCCCCTCTCCGTCCCCCCCTCTCCGTCCGCCCCTCTCCGTCCGCCCCTCTCCGTCCGCCCCTCTCCGTCCGCCCCTCTCCGTCCGCCCCTCTCCGTCCGCCCCTCTCCGTCCGCCCCTCTCCGTCCCCCCCTCTCCGTCCCCCCCTCTCCGTCCCCCCCTCTCCGTCCCCCCCTCTCCGTCCCCCCCTCTCCGTCCCCCCCTCTCCGTCCCCCCCTCTCCGTCCCCCCCTCTCCGTCCCCCCCTCTCCGTCCCCCCCTCTCCGTCCCCCCCCTCTCCGTCCCCCCCTCTCCGTCCCCCCCTCTCCGTCCCCCCCTCTCCGTCCCCCCCTCTCCGTCCCCCCCCTCTCCGTCCCCCCCTCTCCGTCCCCCCTCTCCGTCCCCCCCACTCCGTCCCCCCCCTCTCCGTCCCCCCCCTCTCCCGTCCCCCCCCTCTCCGTCCCCCCCCCTCTCCGTCCCCCCCCCTCTCCGTCCCCCCCCTCTCCGTCCCCCCCCCTCTCCGTCCCCCCCCTCTCCGTCCCCCCCCCTCTCCGTCCCCCCCCTCTCCGTCCCCCCCTCTCCGTCCCCCCCTCTCCGTCCCCCCCCCTCTCCGTCCCCCCCCCTCTCCGTCCCCCCCCCTCTCCGTCCCCCCCCCTCTCCGTCCCCCCCCTCTCCGTCCCCCCCCCTCTCCGTCCCCCCCCTCTCCGTCCCCCCCCTCTCCGTCCCCCCCCCTCTCCGTCCCCCCCTCTCCGTCCCCCCCCCTCTCCGTCCCCCCCCCTCTCCGTCCCCCCCTCTCCGTCCCCCCCCCCTCTCGTCCCCCCCTCTCGTCCCCCCCTCTCCGTCCCCCCCCTCTCCGTCCCCCCTCTCCGTCCCCCCCCTCTCCGTCCCCCCCCTCTCCGTCCCCCCCCTCTCCGTCCCCCCCCCTCTCCGTCCCCCCCTCTCCGTCCCCCCCCTCTCCGTCCCCCCCTCTCCGTCTCCCCCCTTCGTCCCCCCTCTCCGTCCCCCCTCTCTCCGTCCCCCCCCCTCTCCGTCCCCCCCTCTCCGTCCCCCCCTCTCCGTGTCTCTGTCTCTGTCCCTCTCTCTCTGTCCCCCTCTCTCTCTGTCCCTCTCTCTGTCTCTCTCTCTCTCTGTCTCTCTCTCTCTCTGTCTCTCTCTCTCTCTCTCTCTCTCTGTCTCTCTCTCTCTGTCTCTCTCTGTCTCTCTCTCTCTGTCTCTCTCTCTGTCTCTCTCTCTGTCTCTCTCTCTGTCTCTCTCTCTGTCTCTCTCTCTCTCTGTCTCTCTCTCTGTCTCTCTCTCTCTCTGTCTCTCTCTCTCTCTGTCTCTCTCTCTCTCTGTCTCTCTCTCTCTCTCTCTCTCTGTCTCTCTCTCTCTCTGTCTCTCTCTCTGTCTCTCTCTCTCTCTGTCTCTCTCTCTCTCTGTCTCTCTCTCTCTCTGTCTCTCTCTGTCTCTCTCTCTCTCTGTCTCTCTCTCTCTCTGTCCTCTCTCTGTCCCTCTCTCTCTCTGTCTCTCTCTCTCTCTGTCTCTCTCTCTCTCTCTCTCTCTGTCTCTCTCTCTCTGTCTCTCTCTGTCTCTCTCTCTCTGTCTCTCTCTCTGTCTCTCTCTCTGTCTCTCTCTCTGTCTCTCTCTCTGTCTCTCTCTCTCTCTGTCTCTCTCTCTGTCTCTCTCTCTCTCTGTCTCTCTCTCTCTCTGTCTCTCTCTCTCTCTGTCTCTCTCTCTCTCTGTCTCTCTCTCTCTGTCTGTCTCTCAGTCTCTCTCTCTCTGTCTCTCTCTCTGTCTCTCTCTCTGTCTCTCTCTCTGTCTCTCTCTCTGTCTCTCTCTCTCTGTCTCTCTCTCTGTCTCTCTCTCTGTCTCTCTCTCTGTCTCTCTCTCTGTCTCTCTCTCTGTCTCTCTCTCTGTCTCTCTCTCTGCTCTCTCTCTCTCTCTCTCTCTCCCTCTCTCTCTCTCTCTCTGTCTCTCTCTCTGTCTCTCTCTCTGTCTCTCCCTCTCTCTCTCTCTCCTTTAAGACGCTCCTTAAGAGCAGTCTCTTTGACAGAGCTTTTGGTCGCCTGTCCTATTACCTCCCCGTGTGTAAAGGTTCACTGGTCGGGCAGTGTTTGCCTGGGTTTTGTGCTCTGGTTTCTGAGTGGTTAATGCAATCCATCCCTTCTGACTGTGGACGGGATCCAGCATTCCGAGACT
>NW_027594306.1:0-15000 GCF_964213995.1 Mustelus asterias | reverse complement strand
GCTGCCTCTGTCTGTGTGTGGGCCGTGCCGCCTGTGTCTGTGTGTGGGCCGTGCCGCCTGTGTCTGTGTGTGGGCCGTGCTGCCTGTGTCTGTGTGTGGGCCGTGCTGCCTCTGTCTGTGTGTGGGCCGTGCCGTCTCTGTCTGTGTGTGGGCCGTGCCGCCTGTGTCTGTGTGTGGGCCGTGCCGCCTGTGTCTGTGTGTGGGCCGTGCCGCCTGTGTCTGTGTGTGGGCCGTGCTGCCTGTGTCTGTGTGTGGGCCGTGCTGCCTCTGTCTGTGTGTGGGCCGTGCTGCCTCTGTCTGTGTGTGGGCCGTGCCGCCTGTGTCTGTGTGTGGGCCGTGCCGTCTCTGTCTGTGTGTGGGCCGTGCTGCCTCTGTCTGTGTGTGGGCCGTGCCGTCTCTGTCTGTGTGTGGGCCGTGCTGCCTCTGTCTGTGTGTGGGCCGTGCCGTCTCTGTCTGTGTGTGGGCCGTGCTGCCTCTGTCTGTGTGTGGGCCGTGCTGCCTCTGTCTGTGTGTGGGCCGTGCCGCCTCTGTCTGTGTGTGGGCCGTGCTGCCTCTGTCTGTGTGTGGGCCGTGCTGCCTCTGTCTGTGTGTGGGCCGTGCTGCCTCTGTCTGTGTGTGGGCCGTGCTGCCTCTGTCTGTGTGTGGGCCGTGCCGCCTGTGTCTGTGTGTGGGCCGTGCCGTCTCTGTCTGTGTGTGGGCCGTGCCGCCTCTGTCTGTGTGTGGGCCGTGCCGTCTCTGTCTGTGTGTGGGCCGTGCTGCCTCTGTCTGTGTGTGGGCCGTGCTGCCTCTGTCTGTGTGTGGGCCGTGCCGCCTCTGTCTGTGTGTGGGCCGTGCTGCCTCTGTCTGTGTGTGGGCCGTGCCGCCTGTGTCTGTGTGTGGGCCGTGCTGCCTGTGTCTGTGTGTGGGCCGTGCTGCCTGTGTCTGTGTGTGGGCCGTGCTGCCTGTGTCTGTGTGTGGGCCGTGCTGCCTGTGTCTGTGTGTGGGCCGTGCCGTCTCTGTCTGTGTGTGGGCCGTGCCGCCTCTGTCTGTGTGTGGGCCGTGCCGCCTGTGTCTGTGTGTGGGCCGTGCCGCCTGTGTCTGTGTGTGGGCCGTGCCGCCTGTGTCTGTGTGTGGGCCGTGCCGCCTGTGTCTGTGTGTGGGCCGTGCCGCCTGTGTCTGTGTGTGGGCCGTGCTGCCTCTGTCTGTGTGTGGGCCGTGCCGCCTGTGTCTGTGTGTGGGCCGTGCTGCCTCTGTCTGTGTGTGGGCCGTGCCGCCTGTGTCTGTGTGTGGGCCGTGCCGCCTGTGTCTGCGTGTGGGCCGTGCCGCCTGTGTCTGTGTGTGGGCCGTGCCGCCTGTGTCTGTGTGTGGGCCGTGCCGCCTGTGTCTGCGTGTGGGCCGTGCCGCCTGTGTCTGTGTGTGGGCCGTGCTGCCTCTGTCTGTGTGTGGGCCGTGCCGCCTGTGTCTGTGTGTGGGCCGTGCCGCCTGTGTCTGTGTGTGGGCCGTGCCGCCTCTGTCTGTGTGTGGGCCGTGCTGCCTGTGTCTGTGTGTGGGCCGTGCCGCCTGTGTCTGCGTGTGGGCCGTGCCGCCTGTGTCTGCGTGTGGGCCGTGCCGCCTGTGTCTGTGTGTGGGCCGTGCCGCCTGTGTCTGCGTGTGGGCCGTGCCGCCTGTGTCTGCGTGTGGGCCGTGCCGCCTCTGTCTGTGTGTGGGCCGTGCCGCCTGTGTCTGCGTGTGGGCCGTGCCGTCTCTGTCTGTGTGTGGGCCGTGCCGCCTGTGTCTGCGTGTGGGCCGTGCCGTCTCTGTCTGTGTGTGGGCCGTGCCGCCTGTGTCTGCGTGTGGGCCGTGCCGTCTCTGTCTGTGTGTGGGCCGTGCCGCCTGTGTCTGCGTGTGGGCCGTGCCGCCTCTGTCTGTGTGTGGGCCGTGCCGCCTCTGTCTGTGTGTGGGCCGTGCCGCCTCTGTCTGTGTGTGGGCCGTGCTGCCTCTGTTTTGAGTGACCCTCTTTCTGTCAGAGTGTTACAGGATGTTACACCGTCCACCCACAGCCCAGGGACCTTCAGCTGGAGCTGGGACTCTGCTGAGACACACTCACTGATGACGGTGATGGGAGTTCGTGTCATCGAGGGGAAAACAAATGAAGACGACTCCTTGGAACCAGCGGTTCCTCAGAAACGTCCCAGGAACTGCCGGGGGAAAGAGAACCAGCATCATAGCTTCCTGATGCCCAAGAGATTTCGCAGAAGTGCTCGGTCTTTATCAGGTAGAACATAGAACAGTACAGCACAGAACAGGCCCTTCGGCCCACGATGTTGTGCCGAGCTTTATCTGAAACCAAGATCAAGCTATCCCACTCCCTATCATCCTGGTGTGCTCCATGTGCCTATCCAATAACCGCTTAAATGTTCCTAAAGTGTCTGACTCCACTATCACTGCAGGCAGTCCATTCCACACCCCAACCACTCTCTGCGTAAAGAACCTACCTCTGATATCCTTCCTATATCTCCCACCATGAACCCTATAGTTATGCCCCCTTGTAATAGCTCCATCCACCCGAGGAAATAGTCTTTGAACGTTCACTCTATCTATCCCCTTCATCATTTTATAAACCTCTATTAAGTCTCCCCTCAGCCTCCTCCGCTCCAGAGAGAACAGCCCTAACTCCCTCAACCTTTCCTCATAAGACCTACCCTCCAAACCAGGCAGCATCCTGGTAAATCTCCTCTGCACTCTTTCCAGCGCTTCCACATCCTTCTTATAGTGAGGTGACCAGAACTGCACACAATATTCCAAATGTGGTCTCACCAAGGTCCTGTACAGTTGCAGCATAACCCCACGGCTCTTAAACTCCAACCCCCTGTTAAAAGCTAACACACTATAGGCCTTCTTCACAGCTCTATCCACTTGAGTGGCAACCTTTAGAGATCTGTGGATATGAACCCCAAGATCTCTCTGTTCCTCCACAGTCTTCAGAACCCTACCTTTGACCCTGCAATCCACATTTAAATTAGTCCTACCAAAATGAATCACCTCACATTTATCAGGGTTAAACTCCATTTGCCATTTTTCAGCCCAGCTTTACATCCTATCTATGTCTCTTTGCAGCCTACAACAGCCCTCCACCTCATCCACTACTCCACCAATCTTGGTGTCATCAGCAAATTTACTGATCCACCCTTCAGCCCCCTCCTCTAAGTCATTAATAAAAATCACAAATAGCAGAGGACCAAGCACTGATCCCTGTGGCACTCCGCTAGCAACCTGCCTCCAATCCGTAAATTTTCCATCCACCACCACCCTCTGTCTTCGATCAGATAGCCAGTTACCTATCCAATCGGCCAACTTTCCCTCTATCCCACACCTCCTCACTTTCATCATAAGCCGACCATGGGGGACTTTATCAAACGCCTTACTAAAATCCATGTATATGACATCAACTGCCCTACCTTCATCAACACACTTAGTTACCTCCTCAAAAAATTCTATCAAATTTGTGAGGCACGACTTACCCTTCGAATCCGTGCTGACTATCCCGGATTAATCCGCATCTTTCTAAATGGTCGTAAATCCCATCCATAAGGACCTTTTCCATCAATTTACCAACCACCGAAGTAAGACTAACCGGTCTATAATTACCACGGTCATTTCTATTCCCTTTCTTAAACAGAGGAACAACATTCGCCATTCTCCAGTCCTCTGGCACTATCCCCGTGGACAGCGAGGACCCAAAGATCAAAGCCAAAGGCTCTGCAATCTCATCCCTTGCCTCCCAAAGAATCCTAGGATATATTTCATCAGGCCCAGGGGACTTATCGACCTTCAGTTTATTCAAAACTGCTAGTACATCCTCCCTCTGAACATCTATTTCCTCCAGCCTATTAGCCTGTAACACCTTCTCTTCCTCAAAAACATGGCCCCTCTCCTTGGTGAACACTGAAGAAAAGTATTCATTCATCACCTCGCCTATCTCTACTGACTCCATACACAAGTTCCCACTACTGTCCTTGACCGGCCCTAACCTCACCCTGGTCATTCTTTTATTCCTCACATAAGAGTAAAAAGCCTTGGGGTTTTCCTTGATCCGACCCGCCAAGGACTTCTCGTGTCCCCTCCTAGCTCTCCTAAGCCCCTTTTTCAGCTCATTCCTTGCAAACTTGTAACCTTCAATCGAGCCATCTGAACCTTGTTTCCTCATCCCTACATAAGCTTCCCTCTTCCTTTTCACAAGACTTTTCACTACAAGAACAAAGAACAGTACAGCACAGGAAACAGGCCCTTCGGCCCTCCAAGCCTGTGCCGCTCCTTGGTCCAACTAGACCAATCATTTGCATCCCTCCATTCCCAGGCTGCTCATGTGACTATCCAGGTAAGTCTTAAATGATGTCAGCGTGCCTGCCTCCACCACCCTACTTGGCAGCGCATTCCAGGCCCCCACCACCCTCTGTGTAAAAAACATCCCTCTGATGTCTGAGTTATACTTCGCCCCTCTCAGCTTGAGCCTGTGACCCCTCGTGATCGTCACCTCCGACCTGGGAAAAAGCTTCCCACTGTTCACCCTATCTATACCCTTAATAATCTTGTACACCTCTATTAGATCTCCCCACATTCTCCGTCTTTCCAGGGAGAACAACCCCAGTTTACCCAATCTCTCCTCATAGCTAAGACCCTCCATACCAGGCAACATCCTGGTAAACCTTCTCTGCACTCTCTCTAACGCCTCCACGTCCTTCTGGTAGTGCGGCGACCAGAACTGGACGCAGTACTCCAAATGTGGCCTAACCAGCGTTCTATACAGCTGCATCATCAGACTCCAGCTTTTATACTCTATACCCCGTCCTATAAAGGCAAGCATACCATATGCCTTCTTCACCACCTTCTCCACCTGTGTTGCCACCTTCAAGGATTTGTGGACTTGCACACCTAGGTCCCTCTGTGTTTCTATACTCCTGATGACTCTGCCATTTATTGTATAACTCCTCCCTACATTATTTCTTCCAAAATGCATCACTTCGCATTTATCCGGATTAAACTCCATCTGCCACCTCTCCGCCCAATTTTCCAGCCTATCTATATCCTGCTGTATTGCCCGACTATGTTCTTCGCTATCCGCAAGTCCAGCCATCTTTGTGTCATCCGCAAACTTGCTGATTACATCAGTTACACCTTCTTCCAAATCATTTATATATATCACAAATAGCAGAGGTCCCAGTACAGAGCCCTGCGGAACACCACTGGTCACAGACCTCCACCCGGAAAAAGACCCTTCGACCACTACCCTCTGTCTCCTATGTCAAGCCAGTTCTCCACCCATCTAGCCACTTCTCCTTGTATCCCATGAGCCTTAACCTTCTTAACCAACCTGCCATGTGGGACTTTGTCAAATGCCTTACTGAAATCCATATAGACGACATCCACGGCCCTTCCTTCATCAACTGTTTTTGTCACTTCCTCAAAAAACTCCACCAAATTTGTAAAGCACGACCTCCCTCTTACAAAACCATGCTGTCTGTCACTAATGAGATTGTTCCGTTCTAAATGCACATACATCCTGTCTCTAAGAATCCTCTCCAACAACTTCCACGGACGTCAAGCTCACCGGCCTATAATTTCCCGGGTTATCCCTGATCCCTTCTTAAACAACGGGACCACATTCGCTATCCTCCAATCCTCACCCGTGTCCAAAGAAGCGACAAAGATTTCCGTCAGAGGCCCAGCAATTTCATCTCTCGTCTCCCTGAGCAGTCGAGGATAGATGCCATCAGGCCCTGGGGCTTTGTCAGTTTTAATGTTCCCTAAAAAACCTAACACTTCCTCTCTTGTAATGGAGATTTTCTCTAACGGGTCAACACCTCCCTCCGAGACACTCCCGGTTAACACGCCCCTCTCCTTCGTGAATACCGATGCAAAGTATTCATTTAGGATCTCCCCTATTCCCTTGGGTTCTAAGCATAATTCCCCTCCTTTGTCCCTGAGAGGTCCGATTTTCTCCCTGACAACTCTTTTGTTCCTAACATATGAATAGAATGCCTTAGGATTCTCCTTAATCCTGCCTGCCAAGAACATCTCGTGACCTCTTTTTGCCCTTCTAACTCCCCGTTTGACTTCTTTCCTACTCTCTCTGTATTCCTCCAGAGCTCCATCTGTTTTCTGTTGCCTGGACTTAACGTACGCCTCCCTTTTCATTTTAATCAGATCCTCAATTTCCCTGGTTATCCACGGCTCTCGAATCCTACCTTTCCTATCTTTCCTTTTTACAGGCACATGCCTATCCTGCAGCCTTATCAATAGTTCCTTAAAAGACTCCCACATGCCAGACATGGACTTACCCTCGAACATCCTCTCCCAATCAACATCCACCAATTCCTGCCTAATCCGGCTATAGTTAGCCTTCCCCCAATTTAGCACCCTGCCCGTAGGACAGCACTCATCCTTGTCCATTACTATCCTAAAGTTAACAGAGTTGTTACCTTTCACAAGGTAGAGAGCAGACAGTTTGTGCAGAGCAGCTGGAGCTAGTGTAAGAGTTTTAACAACACCAGGTTAAAGTCCAACAGGTTTATTTGGTCGCAAATACCATTAGCTTTCGGAGCGCTGCTCCTTCGTCTGACGAAGGAGCTACCAAATAAACCTGTTGGACTTTAACCTGCTGTTGTTTCTTACTACATGTGACTCCAGAGCCACAGCAATGTGGTTGTCTGTTAACTGCCCTCAGGAATGGGAGGCCCAGTCAGCACGATTTCCACCACCCTCTGGGTGACCAGGTTTTCCTCAAATCGCCTGCTACCTGCTCCACTAAGGGGAAAGATTCCTTCCTATCTGCCTTATCCGTATCCTTCATAATCTTGAACACCTCAATCAGGTCCCCCCCCCCTCAGCCTTTTCTACTCCAAGGAAAACAACTCCAGCCCAACCAACCTCTCCTTATAGCTGAAATGCTGCAGCCCAGGCGGCCCCTCGGGGACTCTCTCTGCACCCTGTCCAGTGCAATCACATGGGGCCGATAGTGCGGGCTGGGTGACTCAGTGTTTGGGGTGGATTCTGATTTGACCGGTTTCTCCTCTCCAGCTGTGAGCTGTTCCTGGGAACAGATGCCCGATGAGCTGCTATTGGTGATATTTCATTGCCTGTCACTGCCACACCTCCTGAAAGCCTCGCGAGTCAGCAGGCGCTGGCACCGATTAGCGTGAGTACACATTCTGGGCACCTTCTCTAAACTGTGCTGCCAGGAAGCCAGCCACCGTCAAAGGATTTCGGCAGGTCACAGAAAACCACTCTTTTCCACTTGGTGATGTAGCAATCCAATCGAGGGGTTCGGGGTGGTTTATAAAAAAGAATAACAGATACCCGGGAGTGAGTTACAGACTGGAATCTAATCGAGGGGTTCGGGGTGGTTTATATATAGAATCACAGATACCCGGGAGTGAGTTACAGACTGGAATCTAATCGAGGGTTTCGGGGTGGTTTATATATAAAATAACAGAGACCCGGGAGTGAGTTACAGACTGGAATCTAATCGAGGGGTTCGGGGTGGTTTATATATAGAATAACAGATACCCGGGAGTGAGTTACAGACTGCAATCTAATCGAGGGGTTCGGGGTGGTTTATATATAGAATAACAGATACCCGGGAGTGAGTTACAGACTGGAATCTAATCGAGGGGTTCGGGGTGGTTTATATATAGAATAACAGATACCGGGGAGTGAGTTACAGACTGGAATCTAATCAAGGGGTTCGGGGTGGTTTATATATAAAATAACAGATACCCGGGAGTGAGTTACTGACTGGAATCTAATCGAGGAGTTCGGGGTGGTTTATATATAAAATAACAGATACCCGGGAGTGAGTTACAGACTGGAATCTAATCGAGGGTTTCGGGGTGGTTTATATATAGAATAACAGATACCCGGGAGTGAGTTACAGACTGGAATCTGTGGAGATGACGAGACATTGGGTTCATGTCACACTATCTGTAGCCCCCACAACCTGCCTGGATGTGCAAAATCACACTGGCTGTCCTATCTGGAGACAATACACATCTCTTTAACCTGTGCTTAACTCTCTCTCCACTCACATTGTCTGTACCTTTAAGACTTGATTACCCGTAAAGACTCGCATTCCAATCATTATCTTGTAAATTGAGTTTGTGTCTTTGTGCCCTGTTTGTGATCAGAACTCCCACCCACCTGACGAAGGAACAGCCTGTTCCGAAAGCTTGTGGCTTTTGCTACCAAATAAACCTGTTGGACTTTAACCTGGTGTTACATAGAACATAGAACAGTACAGCACAGAACAGGCCCTTCGGCCCACGATGTTGTGCCGAGCTTTATCTGAAACCAAGATCAAGCTATCCCACTCCCTATCATCCTGGTGTGCTCCATGTGCCTATCCAATAACCGCTTAAATGTTCCTAAAGTGTCTGACTCCACTATCACTGCAGGCAGTCCATTCCACACCCCAACCACTCTCTGCGTAAAGAACCTACCTCTGATATCCTTCCTATATCTCCCACCACGAACCCTATAGTTATGCCCCCTTGTAATAGCTCCATCCACCCGAGGAAATAGTCTTTGAACGTTCACTCTATCTATCCCCTTCATCATTTTATAAACCTCTATTAAGTCTCCCCTCAGCCTCCTCCGCTCCAGAGAGAACAGCCCTAGCTCCCTCAACCTTTCCTCATAAGACCGACCCTCCAAACCAGGCAGCATCCTGGTAAATCTCCTCTGCACTCTTTCCAGCGCTTCCTCATCCTTCTTATAGTGAGGTGACCAGAACTGCACACAATATTCCAAATGTGGTCTCACCAAGGTCCTGTACAGTTGCAGCATAACCCCACGGCTCTTAAACTCCAACCCCCTGTTAATAAAAGCTAACACACTAAAGGCCTTCTTCACAGCTCTATCCACTTGAGTGGCAACCTTCAGAGATCTGTGGATATGGACCCCAAGATCTCTGTCCCTCCACAGTCTTCAGAACCCTACCTTTGACCCTGTAATCCACATTTAAATTAGTCCTACCAAAATGAATCACCTCACATTTATCAGGGTTAAACTCCATTTGCCATTTTTCAGCCCAACTCTGCTTCCTATCTATGTCTCTTTGCAGCCTACAACAGCCCTCCACCTCATCCACTACTCCACCAATCTTGGTGTCATCAGCAAATTTACTGATCCACCCTTCAGCCCCCTCCTCTAAGTCATTAATAAAAATCACAAAGAGCAGAGGACCAAGCACTGATCCCTGCGGCACTCCGCTAGCAACCTGCCTCCAATCCGAAAATTTTCCATCCACCACCACCCTCTGTCTTCGATCAGACAGCCAGTTACCTATCCAATCGGCCAACTTTCCCTCTATCCCACACCTCCTCACTTTCATCATAAGCCTACCATGGGGGACCTTATCAAACGCCTTACTAAAATCCATGTATATGACATCAACTGCCCTACCTTCATCAACACACTTAGTTACCTCCTCAAAAAATTCTATCAAATATGTGAGGCACGACTTGCCCTTCATGAATCCGTGCTGACTATCCCGAATTAATCCGCATCTTTCTAAATGTTGTTAGACTTCTTACAATATATATAGAATAGCAGATACCCGGGAGTGAGTTACAGACTGGAATCTCATCGAGGGGTTCGGGGTGGTTTATATATAGAATAACAGATACCGGGGAATGAGTTACAGACTGGAATCTAATCGAGGGGTTCGGGGAGGTTTATATATAGAATAACAGATACCCGGGAGTGAGTTACAGACTGGAATCTAATCGAGGGGTTCGGGGTGGTTTATATATAGAATAACAGATACCCGGGAGTGAGTTACAGACTGGAATCTAATCGAGGGGTTCGGGTTGGTTTATATATCGATTGTCAGATACCCGGGAGTGAGTTACAGACTGGAATCTAATCGAGGGGTTCGGGTTGGTTTATATATCGATTGACAGATACCCGGGAGTGAGTTACAGACTGGAATCTAATCGAGGGGTTCGGGGTGGTTTATATATAGAATAACAGATACCCGGGAGTGAGTTACAGACTGGAATCTAATCGAGGGGTTCGGGGTGGTTTATATATAGAATAACAGATACCGGGGAATGAGTTACAGACTGGAATCTAATCGAGGGGTTCGGGGAGGTTTATATATCGAATAACAGATTCCCGGGAGTGAGTTACAGACTGGAATCTAATCGAGTGGTTCGGGGTGGTTTATATATAGAATAACAGATACCCGGGAGTGAGTTACGGACTGGAATCTAATCGAGGGGTTCGGGTTGGTTTATATATCGATTGACAGATACCCGGGAGTGTGTTGCAGACTGGAATCTAATCGAGGGGTTCGGGGTGGTTTATATATAGAATAACAGATACCCGGGAGTGAGTTACAGACTGGAATCTAATCGAGGGGTTCGGGTTGGTTTATATATAGAATAACAGATACCCGGGAGTGGGTTACAGACTGGAATCTAATCGAGGGGTTCAGGGTGGTTTATATATAGAATAACAGATACCCGGGAGTGAGTTACAGACTGGAATCTAATCGAGGGGTTCGGGTTGGTTTATATATCGATTGACAGATACCCGGGAGTGTGTTGCAGACTGGAATCTAATCGAGGGTTTCGGGGTGGTTTATATATAGAATAACAGATACCCGGGAGTGAGTTACAGACTGGAATCTAATCGAGGAGTTCAGAGTGGTTTATATATAGAATAACAGATACCCGGGAGTGAGTTACAGACTGGAATCTAATCGAGGGGTTCGGGTTGGTTTATATATCGATTGACAGATACCCGGGAGTGAGTTACAGACTGGAATCTAATCGAGGGGTTCGGGGTGGTTTATAAAAAAGAATAACAGATACCCGGGAGTGAGTTACTGACTGGAATCTAATCGAGGGGTTCGGGGAGGTTTATATAGAAACATAGAAAACTACAGCACAAAACAGGCCCTTCGGCCCCACAAGTTGTGCCGAACATATCCCTACCTTTTAGGCCTACCTATAACCCTCCATCCTATTAAGTCCCATGTACTCATCCAGGAGTCTCTTAAAAAACCCTATTGAGTTTGCCTCCACCACCACTGATGGCAGCCGATTCCACTCGCCCACCACCCTCTGTGTGAAATACTTCCCCCTAACATTTCCCCTGTACCTACCCCCCAGCACCTTAAACCTGTGTCCTCTCGTAGCAGACATTTCCACCCTGGGAAAAAGCCTCTGAGAGTTATATATTGAATAACAGATTCCCGGGAGTGAGTTACAGACTGGAATCTAATCGAGGGGTTCGGGGTGGTTTATATATAGAATAACAGGTACCCGGGAGTGAGTTACAGACTGGAATCTAATCGAGGGGTTCGGGGTGGTTTATATATAGAATAACAGGTACCCGGGAGCGAGTTACAGACTGGAATCTAATCGAGGGGTTCGGGGTGGTTTATATATAGAATAACAGATACCCAGGAGTGAGTTACAGACTGGAATCTAATCGAGGGGTTCGGGATGGTTTATATATAGAATAACAGATACCCGGGAGTGAGTTACAGACTGGAATCTAATCGAGGGGTTCGGGGTGGTTTATATATAGAATAACAGATACCCGGGAGTGAGTTACAGACTGGAATCTAATCGAGGGGTTCGGGGTGGTTTATATATAGAATCACAGATAGCCGGGAGTGAGTTACAGACTGGAATCTAATCGAGGGGTTCGGGGTGGTTTATATATAGAATAACAGATACCCGGGAGTGGGTTACAGACTGGAATCTAATCGAGGGGTTCAGGGTGGTTTATATATAGAATAACAGATACCTGGGAGTGAGTTACAGACTGGAATCTAATCGAGGGGTTCAGGGTGGTTTAAATATAGAATAACAGATACCCGGGAGTGAGTTACAGACTGGAATCTAATCGAGGGGTTCAGGGTGGTTTATATATAGAATAACAGATACCCGGGAGTGAGTTACAGACTGGAATCTAATCGAGGGCTTTGGGGTGGTTTATATATAGAATAACAGATACCCGGGAGTGGGTTACAGAGTGGAATCTAATCGAGGGCTTTGGGGTGGTTTATATATAGAATAACAGATACCCGGGAGTGGGTTACAGACTGGAATCTAATCGAGGGCTTCGGGGTGGTTTATATATAGAATAACAGATACCCAGGAGTGAGTTACAGACTGGAATCTAATCGAGGGGTTCAGGGTGGTTTATATATAGAATAACAGATACCCGGGATTGGTTACAGACTGGAATCTAATCGAGGGGTTCGGGGTGGTTTATATATAGAATAACAGATACCCGGGAGTGAGTTACGGACTGGAATCTAATCGAGGGGTTCGGGGTGGTTTATATGTCGAATAACAGATACCCAGGCGTGAGTTACAGACTGGAATCTAATCGAGGGGTTCGGGGTGGTTTATATATAGAATAACAGGTACCCGGGAGTGAGTTACAGACTGGAATCTAATCGAGGGGTTCGGGGTAGTTTATGTATAGAATAACGGATACCCGGGAGTGAGTTACAGACTGGAATCTAATCGAGGGGTTCGGGGTGGTTTATATATAGAATCACAGATAGCCGGGAGTGAGTTACAGACTGGAATCTAATCGAGGGGTTCGGGGTGGTTTATATATAGAATAACAGATACCCGGGAGTGGGTTACAGACTGGAATCTAATCGAGGGGTTCAGGGTGGTTTATATATAGAATAACAGATACCTGGGAGTGAGTTACAGACTGGAATCTAATCGAGGGGTTCAGGGTGGTTTAAATATAGAATAACAGATACCCGGGAGTGAGTTACAGACTGGAATCTAATCGAGGGGTTCAGGGTGGTTTATATATAGAATAACAGATACCCGGGAGTGAGTTACAGACTGGAATCTAATCGAGGGCTTTGGGGTGGTTTATATATAGAATAACAGATACCCGGGAGTGGGTTACAGAGTGGAATCTAATCGAGGGCTTTGGGGTGGTTTATATATAGAATAACAGATACCCGGGAGTGGGTTACAGACTGGAATCTAATCGAGGGCTTCGGGGTGGTTTATATATAGAATAACAGATACCCAGGAGTGAGTTACAGACTGGAATCTAATCGAGGGGTTCAGGGTGGTTTATATATAGAATAACAGATACCCGGGAGTGAGTTACAGACTGGAATCTAATCGAGGGGTTCGGGGTGGTTTATATGTCGAATAACAGATACCCAGGCGTGAGTTACAGACTGGAATCTAATCGAGGGGTTCGGGGTGGTTTATATATAGAATAACAGGTACCCGGGAGTGAGTTACAGACTGGAATCTAATCGAGGGGTTCGGGGTAGTTTATGTATAGAATAACAGATACCCGGGAGTGAGTTACAGACTGGAATCTAATCGAGGGGTTCGGGATGGTTTATATACAGAATAACAGATACCCGGGAGAGAGTTACAGACCGGAATCTAATCGAGGGGTTCGGGGTGGTTTATATATAGAATAACAGATTCCCGGGAGTGAGTTACAGACTGGAATCTAATTGAGGGGTTCGGGGTGGTTTATATATAGAATAACAGATACCCGGGAGTGAGTTACAGACTGGAATCTAATCGAGGGGTTCGGGGTGGTTTATATATAGAATAACAGATACCCGGGAGTGAGTTACAGACTGGAATCTAATCGAGGGGTTCGGGGTGGTTTATATATAGAATAACAGATACCCGGGAGTGAGTTACAGACTGGAATCTAATCGAGGGGTTCGGGGTGGTTTATATACAGAATAACAGATACCCGGGAGAGAGTTACAGACCGGAATCTAATCGAGGGGTTCGGGGTGGTTTATATATAGAATAACAGATACCCGGGAGTGAGTTACAGACTGGAATCTAATCGAGGGGTTCGGGGTGGTTTATATATAGAATAACAGATACCCGGGAGTGAGTTACTGACTGGAATCTAATCGAGGGGTTCGGGGTGGTTTATATATAGAATAACAGATACCCGGGAGTGAGTTACAGACTGGAATCTAATCGAGGGGTTCGGGGTGGTTTATATATTGAATAACAGACACCTGGGAGTGAGTTACAGACTGGTATCTAATCGAGGGGTTTGGGGCAGTTTATATATAGAATAACAGATACCCGGGAGTGAGTTACAGTTGTTTGAGGTGTGATTTTTCTCTGGTCTGGCTTTGTCTGTGTGCTGTTTGATTTATCCCTGCCCTGTTCTGGAGCAGGTTTGACAAGTCCCTCTGGTACAGTGTGGATCTAAGTAAGAGCAACCTGCCCTTGGGGACTGTGAGCCAGGTGCTGGAGGCTGGAGTCGTGGTGCTGAGGTGTCCCCGCTCCTTCCTGGGAGAGCCCATGTTCAAGGATGAGAGGTGAGTGAAATCTCCAGCTGCCTTCGAAGAGTTAATCTTGAGTATAATCGCTCCGAGGATCTTGGGTGCTGTTGCGCTCATTCTGGTCTGAGATCGATAAATATCTCGACTCTGGAAATAGACTCTGGATGAAGATGGAATTGGTTTGCAAGTTCAGCCACGGTCTCATTGTTCATTGACAGGATGTGGGCATTGCTGGCTAGACCAACATTTATTGCCCATCCCTCATTGCTCTTCAGAAGGTGGTGGTGAGCTGCTGCCATGAGTCACTGCAGTCCCTGAGGTGTAGGTACATCCACAGTGCTGTTAGGAAGGGAAGTCCAGGATTTTGACCCAGTGACAGTGAAGGAACGGCGATATATTTCCAAATGAGATTGATGAGTGACTTGGAGAGGTATCTCCAGGTGGTGGTGTTCCCTGGTATCTGCTACTCTTGTTCTTCTCGATGGAAGTGGTTGTGGGTTTAGAAGGTGCTGCCTAAGGAACAAAGGACAAAGAAAATTACAGCACAGGAACAGGCCCTTTGGCTCTCCAAGCCTGTGCCGACCACACTGCCTGACTGAACTATAACCCCCGACCCTTCCGGGGACCATATCCCTCTATTCCCATCCTAGTCATGTATTTGTCAAGATGCCCCTTAGAAGTCACTACCGTATCCGCTTCCACTACCTCCCCCG
>NW_027594305.1:0-17500 GCF_964213995.1 Mustelus asterias | reverse complement strand
AGCACCGACCCTCCCACAGTGCGGCGCTCCCTCAGCGCCGACCCTCCCACAGTGCGGCGCTCCCTCAGCACTGACCCTCCCACAGAGCTGGATTGCCAAGCTTGCCCAGGTGAGGGGGCAACCCCAGACGGTGCACATTGCCACCTTGGCACAGTTTGCCGTGTCGGGGCGCACCGAGGGAAGGACCCGGAGTGGGGCGGGCGGAGTACAGAACAGCCGGAGGCCTGAGGCTTGTGTCTGTGCCTAGGCCTCGCCGGCCCATCGCTCACTCATCTGCTTTTCCCCCCAATTCCGTATCAGATATCCGTCGTCCCGAGGAACTTTCGCTTCTGAAACTTCCCGAGGATCCGAAGAAGAAGAGAAAGGAGAAGGAGAACGAGCCAGAGGAAGAGTTGGTGGATTTAGAAAATTTCGTAACACCCCGGGGATCACAGAGTAATAAATCTTCCATTCTTCCAGCCTTAGAAATCTCACCGGATTCATTCCAAAGCAGAATGTGTTTCAGAGTCAGAGTTCCTGCAGAGACAGCAAATGTAATGTTCGCATTCATATCGCTGGGGCAAGAATGCAAGAGCAGGGATGGTTCTACAAGGCTCTGAGTTTGATCTGATTTGATTTATTATTGTCACATGTATTGGGATACAGTGAAAAGTATTGTTTCTTGCGCGCTATACAGACAAAGCATACCGTTCATAGAGAAGGAAAGAAGAGAGTGCAGAATGTAGTGTTACAGTCACAGCTAGGGTGTAGAGAAAGATCAACTTAATGCGAGGTAGGTCCATTCAAAAGTCTGACAGCAGCAGAGAAGAAGCTGTTCTTGAGTCGGTCGGTACGTGACCTCAGACTTTTGTATCTTTTTCCCCGACGGAAGAAGGTGGAAGAGAGAATGTCCGGGGGTGCGTGGAGTCCTTGATTATGCCGGCTGCTTTTCCCCCGAGGCAGCGGGAAGTGTAGACAGAGTCAATGGATGGGAGGCTGGGTTTGCGTGATGGATTGGGCTACATTCACGACCTTTTGTCGTTCCTTGCGGTCTTGGGCAGAGCAGGAGCCCCATACCAAGCTGTGATACAACCAGGAAGAATGCTTTCTATGGTGCATCTGTAAAAGTTGGTGAGAGTCGTAGCTGACATGCCAAATTTCCTTAGTCTTCTGAGAAAGTAGAGGTGTTGGTGGGGCTTTCTTAACTATAGTGTCGGCATGGGGGGGATCAGGACAGGTTGTTGATGATCTGGGCACCTAAAGATTTGATGCTCTTGTTGATAAGTTCCTGACTTTCGGTTGGATCTGGATGGTAGCGTCAAGGTGCCCAGGACATCGATTCAACCTGTCCTCTGATCTGCTGTTTAACTCGGGCAGTGTGTCTGCCGGCCTGCAGGTGGCGGTGCTGAGCTCGAACGCCGGACCCTGCTCAGCATTGCCACCTGCTGCCCCCGGCAGGCATGACGCCCAGCCCTCAGCCGCCCCAATCCATTCTGGGGAGCAGTGCGTAACTGGCGTAGTTTCCGATCTCTCGAATGTGTCGTGGCTCTCGGCGCCTGGCCAGTAGCTTGTTCAACGTGACTCGACACGTGGCTGTTAAACGTAGCCTTACAACACTTGGGTTCGGCCCCATTTATGGAGAATTTGCGTTCAATTCTGGTCGCCACGTTGCAGGAAGGACGTGGAGGCTTTGGGGAGGGCGTGGGAGAGGCTTCCCAGGATGCTGCCTGGATTAGGGCTATAAGGCACGGTGGCACAGTGGGTTAGCGCCGCTGCCTCACAGCGCCAGGGACCCGGGTTCGACTCCCGGCTCGGGTCACTGTCTGTGCGGAGTCTGCACGTTCTCCCCGTGTTGGTGGGGTTGTGGATAGTCTGGAGGGATGTCAGAAGTTACAGAGGGACATAGATAGGATGCAAGACTGGGCGGACAAGTGGCAGATGGACTTCAACCCAGATAAATGCGCCGTGGTCCATTTTGGCAGGTCAAATGGGATGAAGGAGTACAATATAAAGGGAAAGACTCTTAGTACGGTAGAGGATCAGAAGGACCTTGGGGTCCGGGTCCACAGGAATCTAAAATCGGCCCCGCAGGTGGAGGAGGTGGTTAAGAAGGCGTATGGTGTGCTGGCCTTTATCAATCGAGGGATTGAGTTTAGGAGTCCGGGGATAATGATGCAGCTATATAAGACCCTCGTCAGACCCCACTTGGAGTACTGTGCTCAGTTCTGGTCGCCTCACTACAGGAAGGATGTGGAAAAGATTGAAAGGGTGCAGAGGAGATTTACAAGGATGTTGCCTGGATTGAGAGGCATGCCTTATGAGGATAGGCTGAGGGAGCTCGGTCTTTCCTCCTTGGAGAGACGAAGGATGAGAGGAGACCTAATAGAGGTGTATAAGATGTTAAGAGGCATAGATCGGGTGGACTCTCAGAGACTTTTTCCCAGGGTGGAAATGGCTGCTACGAGAGGACACAGGTTTAAGGTGCTGGGGGGTAGGTACAGGGGAAATGTTAGGGGTAAGTTTTTCACACAGAGGGTGGTGGGCGAGTGGAATCGGCTGCTGTCAGTGGTGGTGGAGGCGAACTCAATAGGGTCTTTTAAGAGACTGCTGGATGAGTACATGGGACTTAATAGGATGGAGGGTTATAGGTAGGCCTAAAAGGGAGGGATATGTTCGGCACAACTTGTGGGGCCGAAGGGCCTGTTTTGTGCTGTAGTTATTCTATGTTTCTATGTCTGCGTGCGTTGCCTCCTACAGTCCAAAGATGTGCAGGCAATTTAGCACGGCCAATCCCCCCAACCTGCACATCTTTGGACACTAAGGGGCGATTAAGGTGAATGCTCTCTCTCTCTCTCTGTTGGACGGAGCTGGGTGTTGTGATGTGTGAACTGACTCTGTATCCCTCTCCTCCTCCCTCCTCCATCTAGACCAGGGATATCACCATCCCAATGGAGCCCACTACATGCGGGACACGCCCGAGGGAGAGGCGGCCTATCAGATCCTGTCCGTCAGTCAGCCCAGCCTGGCCCCGGAGCTCATTGCGAGGATGCCGCGGCCCAGCTCGCTCACCGACAAGGCTCAGATCCACAGCAGGTCAGACTGTCCGCTCTTCAACCACCGTCCACAGTTCCCTCTGTCCTCGCCGTCCTCTCACTCCCCCTCGCTCCCCCTCGCTCCCCCTCCCCCTCGCTCCCCCTCCCCCTCGCTCCCCCTCCCCCTCGCTCCCCCTCCCCCTCGCTCCCCCTCCCCCTCGCTCCCCCTCCCCCTCGCTCCCCCTCCCCCTCGCTCCCCCTCCCCCTCGCTCCCCCTCCCCCTCGCTCCCCCTCCCCCTCGCTCCCCCTCCCCCTCGCTCCCCCTCCCCCTCGCTCCCCCTCCCCCTCGCTCCCCCTCCCCCTCGCTCCCCCTCCCCCTCGCTCCCCCTCCCCCTCGCTCCCCCTCCCCCTCGCTCCCCCTCCCCCTCGCTCCCCCTCCCCCTCGCTCCCCCTCCCCCTCGCTCCCCCTCCCCCTCGCTCCCCCTCCCCCTCGCTCCCCCTCCCCCTCGCTCCCCCTCCCCCTCGCTCCCCCTCCCCCTCGCTCCCCCTCCCCCTCGCTCCCCCTCCCCCTCGCTCCCCCTCCCCCTCGCTCCCCCTCCCCCTCGCTCCCCCTCCCCCTCGCTCCCCCTCCCCCTCGCTCCCCCTCCCCTCGCTCCCCCTCCCCCTCGCTCCCCGCTCCCCCTCGCTCCCCTCGCTCCCCCTCGCTCCCCCTCGCTCCCCCTCGCTCCCCTCGCTCCCCCTCGCTCCCCCTCCCCCTCGCTCCCCCTCCCCCTCGCTCCCCCTCGCTCCCCCTCCCCCTCGCTCCCCCTCCCCCTCGCTCCCCTCCCCCTCGCTCCCCCTCCCCCTCGCTCCCCCTCCCCCTCGCTCCCCCTCCCCCTCGCTCCCCCTCCCCCTCGCTCCCCCTCCCCCTCGCTCCCCCTCCCCCTCGCTCCCCCTCCCCCTCGCTCCCCCTCCCCCTCGCTCCCCCTCCCCCTCGCTCCCCCTCCCCCTCGCTCCCCCTCCCCCTCGCTCCCCCTCCCCCTCGCTCCCCCTCGCTCCCCCTCGCTCCCCCTCGCTCCCCCTCCCCCTCGCTCCCCCTCGCTCCCCCTCCCCCTCGCTCCCCCTCCCCCTCGCTCCCCCTCGCTCCCCCTCGCTCCCCCTCGCTCCCCCTCCCCCTCGCTCCCCCTCGCTCCCCCTCGCTCCCCCTCGCTCCCCCTCGCTCCCCCTCCCCCTCGCCGGAGGGAGTGAGTGATGACGGGACTTGCTGGAACCCCCGCCTCATGGTCTGCTTCGATTCTAACAGGTGGTTGGACTCGTCCCGCTCGCTGATGTCCCAGAACATCAAGGAGAACGACAAGTTGCTGCTCCGGTTCAAATACTTCAGCTTCTTCGACCTGGACCCCAAGGTGAGGTGTGGGCGAGTGAGGGGGCGAGGGAGGGAGTGAGCGAGGGTCGAGAGGTGACTGCGGTGTGACCCGTTTTGTGCTGCGGGGGTGGTAGTGTTCTTTTTTATCCATTCCTGGAACATGGGTGTCGCTGGCCGGGCCCAGCATTTATTGCCCATCCCCAGTTGCCCCTTGGAGGGCAGTTAAGAGTCAACCACATTGGCTGTGGCTCTGGAGTCACATGTAGGCCAGACCAGGGTAAGGACGGCAGATTTCCTTCCCTAAAGGGAACCAGATGGGTTTTTCCGACAATGGGTCATCAGTAGATTCTTATTCCCAGATATTTTTTATTGAATTCAAATTCCACCGTCTGCCGTGGCGGGATTCGAACCCGGGTCCCCCAGAACATGAGCTGAGTTTCTGGATTAATAGTCTGGCGATTATACCACGGTGGTATAAGGAGAAGTCGTACCTTTGGCAGGAAGAATTAAAAAACAGAGTGTTACTAACATGGAAAAAGGCTGCAGAATGTTGAGGTGCAGAGGGATCTGGGCGTCCCAGTCCACGTGTCCCCAAACGCTGGCGTGCAGGTACAGCACGTAATCAAGAAAGCGAATGGAATGTTATCCTTCATTGCAAACGGAATTGAACGCAATGTCATAGAACAGTACAGCACAGAACAGGCCCTTCGGCCCACGATGTTGTGCCGAGCTTTATCTGAAACCAAGATCAAGCTATCCCACTCCCTATCATCCTGGTGTGCTCCATGTGCCTATCCAATAACCGCTTAAATGTTCCTAAAGTGTCTGACTCCACTATCACTGCAGGCAGTCCATTCCACACCCCAACCACTCTCTGCGTAAAGAACCTACCTCTGATATCCTTCCTGTATCTCCCACCACGAACCCTATAGTTATGCCCCCTCGTAATAGCTCCATCCACCCGAGGAAATAGTCTTTGAACGTTCACTCTATCTATCCCCTTCATCATTTTATACACTGCTTCAGTTATACGGGGCATTGGTGAAACCAGATGTAATACAATCTCTACAGTGCAGGAAGGAGGCCATTCGGCCCATCGAGTCTGCACCGACCACAATCCCACCCATAACCACCACCTATTCACCCGGCCAATTCCCCTGACACAAAGGGGCAATTTAGCATTGCCAATCCACCTAACCCGCAAATCTTTGGACATGCACCAGGGACCCGGACTCTATTCCCAGCCTCGGCTGTGTGGAGTCTGCACGTTCTCCCCGTGTCTGCGTGGGTTTCCTCCGGGTGCTCCGGTTTCCTCCCACAGTCCGAAAGACGTGCGGGTTAGGGTGCTAAATCCTCCCTCAGTGTTACCCGAACAGGAGTGTGGCCACCAGGGGATTTTCACAGTAACTTCATTGCAGTGTTAATGTAAGCTGACATGTGACACTAATAAGTACGCTTTAACAGCACTGACCTGTTTCTATTCTGCTCTCCCCCAGCAAGACGCAGTCCGGATAAACCAGCTGTACGAACAAGCTCGATGGGCCGTCCTTCTCGAGGAGATCGAGTGCACAGAGGAGGAAATGATGATGTTCGCAGCTCTGCAGGTATCGACTATACAGCAGCTCCCTCTACCCCGTCCCCCATCAAACACTCCCAGGACAGGTACAGCACGGGGTTAGATACAGAGTAAAGCTCCCTCTACACTGTCCCCATCAAACACTCCCAGGACAGGTACAGCACGGGGTTAGATACAGAGTAAAGCTCCCTCTACACTGTCCCCCATCAAACACTCCCAGGACAGGGACAGCACGGGGTTAGATACAGAGTAAAGCTCCCTCTACACTGTCCCCATCAAACACTCCCAGGACAGGTACTGCACGGGGTTAGATGCAGAGTAAAGCTCCCTCTACACTGTCCCCCATCAAACACTCCCAGGACAGGTACAGCACGGGGTTAGATACAGAGTAAAGCTCCCTCTACACTGTCCCCCATCAAACACTCCCAGGACAGGGACAGCACGGGGTTAGATACAGAGTAAAGCTCCCTCTACACTGTCCCCCATCAAACACTCCCAGGACAGGTACAGCACGGGGTTAGATGCAGAGTAAAGCTCCCTCTACACTGTCCCCCATCAAACACTCCCAGGACAGGTACAGCACGGGGTTAGATACAGAGTAAAGCTCCCTCTACACTGTCCCCATCAAACACTCCCAGGACAGGTACAGCACGGGGTTAGATACAGAGTAAAGCTCCGTCTACACTGTCCCCATCAAACACTCCCAGGACAGGTACAGCACGGGGTTAGATACAGAGTAAAGCTCCCTCTACCCCGTCCCCCATCAAACACTCCCAGGACAGGTACAGCACGGGGTTAGATACAGAGTAAAGCTCCCTCTACACTGTCCCCCATCAAACACTCCCAGGACAGGTACAGCACGGGGTTAGATACAGAGTAAAGCTCCCTCTACCCCGTCCCCCATCAAACACTCCCAGGACAGGCACAGCACGGGGTTAGATACAGAGTAAAGCTCCCTCTACACTGTCCCCCATCAGACACTCCCAGGACAGGTACAGCACGGGGTTAGATACAGAGTAAAGCTCCCTCTACACTGTCCCCATCAAACACTCCCAGGACAGGTACAGCACGGGGTTAGATACAGAGTAAAGCTCCCTCTAGACTGTCCCCCATCACACACTCCCAGGACAGGTACAGCACGGGGTTAGATACAGAGTAAAGCTCCCTCTACACTGTCCCCCATCAAACACTCCCAGGACAGGTACAGCACGGGGTTAGATACAGAGTAAAGCTCCCTCTACACTGTCCCCCATCAAACACTCCCAGGACAGGTACAGCACGGGGTTAGATACAGAGTAAAGCTCCCTCTACACTGTCCCCCATCACACACTCCCAGGACAGGTACAGCACAGGGTTAGATACAGAGCAAAGCTCCGTCTACACTGTCCCCCATCACACACTCCCAGGACAGGTACAGCACGGGGTTAGATACAGAGTAAAGCTCCCTCTACACTGTCCCCCATCAAACACTCCCAGGACAGGTACAGCACGGGGTTAGATACAGAGTAAAGCTCCCTCTACACTGTCCCCCATCACACACTCCCAGGACAGGTACAGCACAGGGTTAGATACAGAGCAAAGCTCCGTCTACACTGTCCCCCATCACACACTCCCAGGACAGGTACAGCACGGGGTTAGATACAGAGTAAAGCTCCCTCTACACTGTCCCCCATCAAACACTCCCAGGACAGGTACAGCACGGGGTTAGATACAGAGTAAAGCTCCCTCTACACTGTCCCCCATCACACACTCCCAGGACAGGTACAGCACAGGGTTAGATACAGAGCAAAGCTCCGTCTACACTGTCCCCCATCACACACTCCCAGGACAGGTACAGCACGGGGTTAGATACAGAGTAAAGCTCCCTCTACACTGTCCCCCATCAAACACTCCCAGGACAGGTACAGCACGGGGTTAGATACAGAGTAAAGCTCCCTCTACACTGTCCCCCATCACACACTCCCAGGACAGGTACAGCACAGGGTTAGATACAGAGCAAAGCTCCGTCTACACTGTCCCCCATCACACACTCCCAGGACAGGTACAGCACGGGGTTAGATACAGAGTAAAGCTCCCTCTACACTGTCCCCCATCAAACACTCCCAGGACAGGTACAGCACGGGGTTAGATACAGAGTAAAGCTCCCTCTACACTGTCCCCCATCACACACTCCCAGGACAGGTACAGCACAGGGTTAGATACAGAGCAAAGCTCCGTCTACACTGTCCCCATCAAACACTCCCAGGACAGGGACAGCACGGGGTTAGATACAGAGTAAAGCTCCCTCGACACTGTCCCCCATCAAACACTCCCAGGACAGGTACAGCACGGGGTTAGATACAGAGTAAAGCTCCCTCTACACTGTCCCCCATCAAACACTCCCAGGACAGGTACAGCACGGGGTTAGATACAGAGCAAAGCTCCCTCTACACTGTCCCCCATCAAACACTCCCAGGACAGGTACAGCACGGGGTTAGATACAGAGTAAAGCTCCCTCTACACTGTCCCCCATCAAGCACTCCCAGGACAGGGACAGCACGGGGTTAGATACAGAGTAAAGCTCCCTCTACACTGTCCCCCATCAAACACTCCCAGGACAGGTACGGCACGGGGTTAGACACAGAGTAAAGCTCCCTCTACACTGTCCCCCATCAAACACTCCCAGGACAGGTACAGCACGGGGTTAGATACAGAGTAAAGCTCCCTCTACACTGTCCCCCATCAAACACTCCCAGGACAGGGACAGCACGGGGTTAGACACAGAGTAAAGCTTCCTCTACACTGTCCCCCCATCAAACACTCCCAGGACAGGTACAGCACGGGGTTAGATACAGAGTAAAGCTCCCTCTACACTGTCCCCCATCAAACACTCCCAGGACAGGGACAGCACGGGGTTAGACACAGAGTAAAGCTCCCTCTACACTGTCCCCCATCAAACACTCCCAGGACAGGGACAGCACGGGGTTAGACACAGAGTAAAGCTTCCTCTACAATGTCCGATGATTTACCAGAGGGAAGTGTGGTTAAATTCATGTTGTTTTTAAACTTCAGTATCACATAAACAAACGCTCCCAGTCGGGGGAAGTTGAGGAGGTGCACAGGTTCTCCGAGCTCGATGAAGTGGATGCCGCTCTCTCGACCCTGGAGGTGAAATTGGAAGGATCGAATCCACAAGATATGTTGGTACGGTGTTAATGTTTAATTATTGATTTGAATTATTATTGTCACATGTATTGGGATACAGTGAAAAGTATTGTTTCTTGCGCGCTATACAGACAAAGCATACCGTTCATAGAGAAGGAAAGGAGAGAGTGCAGAATGTAGTGTTACAGTCATAGCTAGGGTGTAGAGAAAGATCAACTTAATGCGAGGTAGGTCCATTCAAAAGTCTGACAGCAGCAGGGAAGAAGCTGTTCTTGAGTCGGTCGGTACGTGACCTCAGACTTTTGTATCTTTTTCCCGAAGGAAGAAGGTGGAAGAGAGAATGTCCGGGGTGTGTGGGGTCCTTAATCATGCTGGCTGCTTTTCCCCGAGGCAGCGGGAAGTGTAGACAGAGTCAATGGATGGGAGGCTGGGTTTGCGTGATGGATTGGGCTACATTCACAACCGTTTGTAGTTCCTTGCGGTCTTGGGCAGAGCAGGAGCCCAGACCAAGCTGTGATACAACCAGAAAGAATGCTTTCTATGGGGCATCTGTAAAAGTTGGTGAGAGTCGTAGCTGAGATGCCAAATTTCCTTCGTCTCCTGAGAAAGTAGAGGCGTTGGTGGGGCTTTCTTAACGATAGTGTTGGCGTGGAAGGTGCTAGATGAATGCTGGTTGTTGTTGTGGGTGTGTGTAACCGTAGGCGGAAGCCAGGGTTACTCCTCATGGCCCCTCGGGGACAATTCAAGGCGGGTGGGCTTCACTGCGATGCCTCCCATGGTCGACTAGCTTGCCGACTGGGCTCCTGAGTAGCTGAATGGAGTGATGGAATGTTCCAGATGACAGTCTGAGAGGGGAGGAAATTCCCGTTCCTCGGGTATTTGGGATTGGTGAATAAATTATCCCCCCCCCCCTACCCAGTGTGTAGACTCTAACTCTCCGTCATTCTGTTCCAGGATTGCATCACCTCCATTCCAGAGCTCAGGGACAACCTCAAACTCTTCCGGTAAGTGTGTCCGTCCTCCGGTTCAAATCCCTCCCTCCTCGCCCCCTCCCTATCTCTGTAACCTGCTCCAGCCCCTACACCCGCTCCCGATCCCTGTAACCTCCTCCAGCCCCTACACCCCCTCCCTATCCCGGTAACCTCCTCCAGCCCCTACACCCCCTCCCTATCTCTGTAACCCCCTCCAGCCCCCTACACCCCCTCCCTATCTCTGTAACCTCCTCCAGCCCCCTACACCCCCTCCCTATCTCTGTAACCTCCTCCAGCCCCCTACACCCCCTCCCTATCTCTGTAACCTCCTCCAGCCCCCTACACCCCCTCCCTATCTCTGTAACCTCCTCCAGCCCCCTACACCCCCTCCCTATCTCTGTAACCTCCTCCAGCCCCTACACCCCCTCCCTATCTCTGTAACCCCCTCCAGCCCCGACACCCCCTCCCTATCTCTGTAACCTCCTCCAGCCCCTACACCCCCCTCCCTATCTCTGTAACCCCCTCCAGCTCATACACCCCCTCCCTATCTCTGTAACCTCCTCCAGCCCCTACACCCCCTCCCTATCTCTGTAACCTCCTCCAGCCCCTACACCCTTCCCTATCTCTGTAACCCCCTCCAGCCCCGACACCCCCTCCCTATCTCTGTAACCTCCTCCAGCCCTGACACCCCCTCCCTATCTCTGTAACCTCCTCCAGCCCCTACACCCCCTCCCTATCTCTGTAACCTCCTCCAGCCCCTACACCCCCTCCCTATCTCTGTAACCTCCTCCAGCCCCTACACCCCCTCCCTATCTCTGTAACCTCCTCCAGCCCTTACACCCCCTCCCTATCTCTGTAACCTCCTCCAGCCCCCACACCCCCTCCCTATCTCTGTAACCTCCTCCAGCCCCTACACCCCTCCCTATCTCTGTAACCTCCTCCAGCCCCTACACCCCCTCCCTATCTCTGTAACCTCCTCCAGCCCTGACACCCCCTCCCTATGTCTGTAACCTCCTCCAGCCCTGACACCCCCTCCCTATCTCTGTAACCTCCTCCAGCCCCTACACCCCCTCCCTATCTCTGTAACCCCCTCCAGCCCCTACACCCCCTCCCTATCTCTGTAACCTCCTCCAGCCCCTACACCCCCCTCCCTATCTCTGTAACCTCCTCCAGCCCCTACACCCCCTCCCTATCTCTGTAACCTCCTCCAGCCCCTACACCCCCTCCCTATCTCTGTAACCTCCTCCAGCCCCTACACCCCCTCCCTATCTCTGTAACCTCCTCCAGCCCCTACACCCCCCTCCCTATCTCTGTAACCCCCTCCAGCCCCTACACCCCCCTCCCTATCTCTGTAACCCCCTCCAGCCCCTACACCCCCCTCCCTATCTCTGTAACCTCCTCCAGCCCCTACACCCCCCTCCCTATCTCTGCAACCTCCTCCAGCCCCTACACCCCCCTCCCTATCTCTGTAACCTCCTCCAGCCCCTACACCCCCCTCCCTATCTCTTGTAACCTCCCTCCAGCCCCTACACCCCCTCCCTATCTCTGTAACCTCCTCCAGCCCCTACACCCCCTCCCTATCTCTGTAACCTCCTCCAGCTCATACACCCCCTCCCTATCTCTGTAACCCCCTCCAGCCCCTACACCCCCTCCCTATCTCTGTAACCCCCTCCAGCCCCTACACCCCCTCCCTATCTCTGTAACCTCCTCCAGCCCCGACACCCCCTCCCTATCTCTGCATCTTCCTCGTTGGCGACTAGCGGAGGGGAGAGGCACTCTTTGCGTTGCTCTGGCAAGAGGCTAGCATGGACACGATGGGTAGAATGGCGCCCATTTTCCACGTTTAAGCCAGATTGCAGTCGGAACCCCGGATGAGTGAGCTGTGGATGTGAACGGGAAGAGGTGAGAGGTTAGAGTCACCAACCTGGTTTAGTGTGCGGCTTTGACCTCTCACCTCTTCCCCCCCCGCCAAATTCCCACAGGCCGAAGAAGTTGACTCTGAAAGCCTACAAGCAATACTGGTTCATCTTCAAGGAAATGACTATCTCCTACTACAAGAGCCAGGAGGTTCTGGGGGAACCCATCCAACAACTCAACCTCAAGGGTGAGGCCTTCCGGAAGCTTCTGGGGCGGCTGGGGCCAGGTTGGGTGGACGGTGGGCAGACTTCTCTGCCTCGGGGTGGGGTGTGAGGGAGGCCGGAGTGGGAATGAGGAGGGACGGAGGGGTCCTCACTCACGCTGGGAGATATTGGAGAAAGGTCACTCCCCAAAGCCCGGTCAAAGAGGCCGGGGGAGAGGATCGAGGGAGGGAGGGTGTGAGGGTAAGGGAGAGAGGGAGGGAGTGCGAGGCAGAGGAGGGGGAAGGGAGGGAGAGGGGGGTGCGGATGGAGGGAGGGTGTGCGAGGCGAAGGGAGGGAGGGTGAGAGGAGGAGGGAGGGAGAGGGGAGGGTGTGAGGGTAAGGGAGAGGGGGAGGGAGGGAGCGAGATGGAGGGTGAAGGGAGTGGGAGGAAGGAGGGAGGGCGGGGGGAGGGAGGGTGAGTGGAGGGGGGAGGGAGGGTGAGTGGAGGGGGGAGGGAGGGCGAGTGGAGGGGGGAGGGAGGGCGAGTGGAGGGGGGAGGGAGGGCGAGTGGAGGGGGGAGGGAGGGCGAGTGGAGGGGGGAGGGAGGGCGAGTGGAGGGGGGAGGGAGGGCGAGTGGAGGGGGGAGGGAGGGAGGGCGAGTGGAGGGGGGAGGGAGGGCGAGTGGAGGGGGGAGGGAGGGAGGGCGAGTGGAGGGGGGAGGGAGGGAGGGCGAGTGGAGGGGGGAGGGAGGGAGGGCGAGTGGAGGGGGGAGGGAGGGAGGGCGAGTGGAGGGGGGAGGGAGGGAGGGCGAGTGGAGGGGGGAGGGAGGGCGAGTGGAGGGGGGAGGGAGGGAGGGCGAGTGGAGGGGGGAGGGAGGGAGGGCGAGTGGAGGGGGGAGGGAGGGCGAGTGGAGGGGGGAGGGAGGGCGAGTGGAGGGGGGAGGGAGGGCGAGTGGAGGGGGAGGGAGGGCGAGTGGAGGGGGAGGGAGGGCGAGTGGAGGGGGGAGGGAGGGCGAGTGGAGGGAGGAGGGAGGGCGAGTGGAGGGAGGAGGGAGGGCGAGTGGAGGGGGGAGGGAGGGCGAGTGGAGGGGGGAGGGAGGGCGAGGGGAGGGGAGGGAGGGCGAGGGGAGGAGGGAGGGAGGGCGAGGGGAGGAGGGAGGGAGGGCGAGGGGAGGAGGGAGAGGAGGGGGTGATGGAAGGCGAGGAGGAGGTGGCGGGGGAGCATGAGGGGAGGTGGAGAGAAGTGGCTCTTCCCCCAGTGAGGGGCGAGGGGAAGGGGGGAGGCAGCCCGGTGTGCCTCAATGAGGGGACAGCTGAGGGCTCTCTCTGAGGGTCTCGCTGCCTCCTCGCCACAGCCTGGAGTCACGTGTAGGCCAGACCGGGTAAGGAGGGGTAGGCCAGACCGGGTAAGGAGGGCAGATTTCCTTCCCTAAAGGGCATTAGTGATGGGTTTTTCCGACAATCGATGATAGTTTGTCATGGTCACCGTTACTGAAACCAGTCGCTCCCCCGGTGTCCACTGCTCCGTCTGATCGTCGTGTTGTCTGATTACTCATCGCGCTCACTGAGTGATCAGTGATGTAACCTCTCTGGCAGTTCCCCTCTTGGACGGTGCCTGGCCGTCAGTTCCAGGGGGGATACGCTGCGTTCTGTTCCGTTGCGTTCTGTTCCGTTGCGTTCTGTTCCGTTGCGTTCTGTTCCGTTGCGTTCTGTTCCGTTGCGTTCTGTTCTGTTTCGTTGCGTTCTGTTCCGTTGCGTTCTGTTCCGTTGCGTTCTGTTCCGTTGCGTTCCGTTCCGTTGCGTTCTGTTCCGTTGCGTTGCGTTCTGTTCCGTTGCGTTGCGTTCTGTTCCGTTGCGTTGCGTTCTGTTCCGTTGCGTTGCGTTCTGTTCCGTTGCGTTCTGTTCCGTTGCGTTGCGTTCTGTTCCGTTGCGTTGCGTTCTGTTCTGTTGCGTTCTGTTGCATTCTGTTCCGTTCTGTTCCATTCTGTTCCGTTCTGTTCCGTTGCGTTGCGTTCTGTTCTGTTGCGTTCTGTTGCATTCTGTTCCGTTCTGTTCCATTCTGTTCCGTTCTGTTCCGTTGCGTTGCGTTCCGTTGCGTTCCGTTGCGTTCTGTTCCGTGGCGTTCCATTCCGTTGCGTTCTGTTCCGTTGCGTTGCGTTCTGTTCCGTTGCGTTGCGTTCTGTTCCGTTGCGTTGCGTTCTGTTCCGTTGCGTTCCGTTGCGTTCCGTTGCGTTCCGTTGCGTTCCATTGCGTTCCGTTGCGTTCTGTTCCATTGCGTTGCGTTCTGTTCCGTTGCGTTCCGTTGCGTTCTGTTCCATTGCGTTGCGTTCTGTTCCGTTGCGTTCCGTTGCGTTCCGTTGCGTTCCGTTGCGTTCCGTTGCGTTCTGTTCCGTTGCGTTGCGTTCTGTTCCGTTGCGTTCCGTTGCGTTCTGTTCCGTTGCGTTCTGTTCCGTTGCGTTCTGTTCTGTTCCGTTGCGTTCTGTTGCGTTGCGTTCTGTTCCGTTGCGTTGTGTTCCGTTCCGTTGCGTTGTGTTCCGTTCCGTTGCGTTGTGTTCCGTTGCGTTGCGTTCCGTTGCGTTGCGTTCCGTTGCGTTGCGTTCCGTTGCGTTGCGTTCCGTTGCGTTGCGTTCCGTTGCGTTGCGTTGCGTTGCGTTGCGTTCCGTTGCGTTGCGTTCTGTTGCGTTGCGTTGCGTTGTGCTGCGTCGCTCGGTTCCTGCTCGCACCCCCACGCTGAACCCTGGTCTATCCGCAGGCTGCGAGGTCGCTCCAGATGTAAACATCGCCGCGCAGAAGTTCTGCATCAAACTCCTGATTCCGGCTCCGGAGGGAATGAATGAGGTCGTCCTGCGATGCGAGAATGTGAGTGGAACCTGACACGGACTGGGCTCAAACAGGGCGGGGGGAGCGGGAAGGTTTGGGGGTGGGAGAGGTGGGGGGGGGGGGGTGGACTTACCCGGTTCGCGCAGTGGCTGGGGCGGTGTGCCAATAACTCTGCATTTATCTAGCGCCTGTTACACGAGAAATCCACCATGAGGGGCTTCACAGGGGCGTCACTCAGACAGAATCTCACCCTGAGACACACTGGGAGATATTAGGGACAGGAGACCAACAGCTCGGCCAAAGGGGTCGGATTTAAGGAGCGTCTTAGAGGAGAGAAAGACAGAGTGGGGAGGGGGAGAGGGGAGGGAGAGAGGGGGGAGAGGGGAGGGGGGAGAGGGGAGGGGGGAGGGAGGGAGGGGGAGGGGGGAGGGGAGAGGGAGGGGGAGGGGGGAGAGGGGAGAGGGGGAGAGGGAGGGGGAGAGGGGAGGGAGGGGAGAGGGGGGGAGGGAGGGGGGGAGGGGAGGAAGGGGGGGAGAGGGCGAGTGGGGAGGAGGGAGGGGGGAGGGAGGGGAGAGGGAGGGGGGGAGGGGGAGAGAGGGGGAGGGGAGAGAGGGGGAGGGGAGAGGGGAGGAAGGGGGAGGGGGGGAGGGGGAGGGGAGAGGGAGGGGGGAGAGGGGAGGGGGAGGGGAGAGGGACACAGAGAGAGGGAGCGACGGACAAAGAGAGAGGGAGATGGACGGAGATGGACAGAGAGAGCAAGAGGGGAGATGGACAGAGAGCGAGAGAGAGGCAGAGATGCGCAGGGAGGGAGAGAGTTTGAGGGTCAGTGGTGAGGGCAGTGAGTGAGTGTTGTGAATTGTGAGGGGTCTGAGCGGGACCGGGAGAATCCCATCGCATTGAGAGGGGCACAGAATGAAACAGCCAGACCCCAGTGTGGGAAAGCGTATTGACGGAGCGAGAGTCCGGAGTGTGGGAGGTGGGGGGGGCAAGGGGGGGGGGCGTAGGAGTTTTTTTTAGAACCCTGGCGACAGCAGCAGCCACAGCTGAAGACGGGCCGATTGGCTTCCCGCTCTGCCCCTGGGGTAGTCGGAGCTGGATGGGCCGAGTGGCCGGCTTGTCGGCTGCTGTCACTCAATAACGCAGCCTGTTCCCTAGCACGGAGCGGGGGGGCGGGGGCAGAGGGGGAGTGGTGGGGGGGGGGGGCTGGCTCAGCTTTGCGATGCCTTCGGCAGTCGAATAGCCAGGCGGTTAAACCCACCCCCCCTCCCCTCACCATCTCGCAGGAGGAGGAACAGTGTCTCTCCCCCCCCCCCTCCCCGAGTGGAGTGGAGCAAGGGGAGGGGGGGGGGGGGCTGTGCATGGTTTGGGTGGGATCGGACTCTGTAATTTTGGGTGCTGGGTAACTGACGGCGGGGTTGTGTTGTTTTAATGGCTGCCAGGAGGAACAGTACGCCAAGTGGATGGCGGCCTGCCGCTTAGCGGCGAAGAATAAAACCATGGCGGACAGTTCGTACTCCAGTGAGGTGCAGAGTATCCTGTCCTTCCTGCGTCTACAGAACGCCAGCCCCAACTCACAGCAGAACCCAGACACCAACAGTGAAGACATTAACACCAAGTCTCTCGTCTCCTTCCGATACCAGAAAAAATACAAAGTCAAACAGGTACCAGGCGTTGGAACGAGACACGGACTGTCCCTCGCTGTCCCTCGCTGTCCCTCGAGCTTGCTGTCACACTCACTATCTCTTTCCGTCTCTCTCTCCTTCTGTCTCTCTCTCCTTCTGTCTCTCTCTCCTTCTGTCTCTCTCTCCTTCTGTCTCTCTCTCCCTCTGTCTCTCTCTCTCTCCCTCTGTCTCTCTCTCTCTCCCTCTGTCTCTCTCTCCTTCTGTCTCTCTCTCCTTCTGTCTCTCTCTCCTTCTGTCTCTCTCTCCTTCTGTCTCTCTCTCCTTCTGTCTCTCTCTCCCTCTGTCTCTCTCTCTCTCCCTCTGTCTCTCTCTCTCCCTCTGTCTCTCTCTCTCTCCCTCTGTCTCTCTCTCCCTCTGTCTCTCTCTCTCTCCCTCTGTCTCTCTCTCTCTCCCTCTGTCTCTCTCTCCTTCTGTCTCTCTCTCCTTCTGTCTCTCTCTCCTTCTGTCTCTCTCTCCCTCTGTCTCTCTCTCTCTCCCTCTGTCTCTCTCTCTCTCCCTCTGTCTCTCTCTCTCTCCCTCTGTCTCTCTCTCTCTCCCTCTGTCTCTCTCTGTCTCTCTTCTCTGTCTCTCTCTGTCTCTCTCTGTCTCCCTCTGTCTCTCTCTGAATCCCTCTGTCTCCCTCTGTCTCCCTCTGTCTCCCTCTGTCTCCCTCTGTCTCCCTCTGTCTCCCTCTGTCTCCCTCCGTCTCCCTCCCTCTCCCTCCCTCTCCCTCTCCCTCTCCCTCCCTCTCCCTCCCTCTCCCTCCCTCTCCCTCCCTCTCCCTCCCTCTCCCTCCCTCTCCCTCCCTCTCCCTCCCTCTCCCTCCCTCTCCCTCCCTCTCCCTCCCTCTCCCTCCCCTCTCCCTCCCTCTCCCTCCCTCTCCCTCCCTCTCCCTCCCTCTCCCTCCCCTCTC
>NW_027594304.1:0-19344 GCF_964213995.1 Mustelus asterias | reverse complement strand
ACATTAACACTGCAATGAAGGTTATTGTGAAAAGATATAGAGATGGGGAGTGAGAGAGAATGCTGCTGTACTTCAGACAGAATGAGTCACAGAGAGGGAGCAGAGATAGACAGAGGGGGGAGCAGAGAGACGGAGAGGAGGCTGCTGTGATTGAGATAAAATGATCCACAGAGAGAGAGATGTCCAGAGAGGCTGAGATACAAAGTGAGATGTCGAGATAAATAGAAAGTGGGGCTTTGGCAAGACAGAGTGACAAAGTTTCAGAGAGAGTGAAAGATAGAGAGAAGGAGAGAAAAAGGGAAAGATGCTGCCATTGTGAGAGGCTGAGGTATAAAGGATGGGGAGAGACCGGGATTGGAAAGATGTGGAGAAACAGTTCTGAGGATGGGGGAGTTGCACAGACAGAGCTTCAGGGAGAGGGATTGAAATCTGTGGGATTACATTGGAGCAGGGATCACTGGGAATACCCCCTCCCCCTGACACACAGACCACTAACCCTCCGTGTAAAAGCCCCACCAGTCTATCTGTGAATAAAAATGAACGACAAAGACACGGGGACTTTTATTAATATTTTTCTCTCTGGTTATAGCTCTTGTCCGAGGATTCCTCATGGCAAAACTATTCGCTCTCTGCATCGCCAAAGTTTCCAAAGGAATTCTCCTTGGAAGAGAGAAAGAGAAAATAAAGTGAAATTTGATTAAACACAAAACAAAAGCTGATTATAAACAATAAAAGGCACAGCAAGATCCCAGGACTTGCTGAAATTCACAATCTCACTGGGGAGGTGGGGGAAACATTCATTTTCACCTCCTCATTATTAAACCCTGACAAAATGGGAACACGTTTCAAATGCAATGAACTTCCAACTGCCTCCTGACTGTCCCGATATTGAATTTATTAAACACATCAAAGCATTCTGGGGGCTTAACTCCAGAGACAGGCCAGTGAATAAACACAGGAGGCCCCAATGAAGTTCCCACTTCTATCAGTCACCTCTCTCCCCTCACTCTGTTTCTCCCTCTCCGTCTCTTACACACTTCCCCCAGATCTCTATCTGTCCAATACCCCGTCTCTGCTCCTGTCTCTGGATAACCTGTCCTGATCTCTGCTCTGTTTCTCTATCTCGAGGCGAATCTGGATTGAAATGCTCTCTCTAAGTTTCTGTCTGACCGTTTAAAATAAAACTCACAATCAAAAGGGAAATGAGAAGGGGGCGGGAGCTGGAAAATACACAATCCCACCCTGAAGCGGCTGCTTCACATTTTATTGAACCATTGAATTCAGCCACTTAAACCCTGTTGGGGAATTAAGCGAATGCAAAAGTGCTGCTGAGATTTAGGCCGTGAAGTGAGGCCTAGTCACAGAGGCTGCATTATTCCTCCGGTAGAAAGAACAAACCCCCCTCTCTCCCACCCCCCAGTTAAACAGAACAATCTTCTCCATCCACACCCACAAATCCCAGCGCCCTGTCTAAAAACACAAGCAGGACTCTGGGATTGAGAACAAGCCTTTCCCCCCAGGCTCAGGAATTTGAATTTCAGCTCCCTCTCCCTCCCGAGTGCTTCACAGTGAGAGAGAGAGAGACTGGGAATGCTGCAATCAGGATCCCACAGGGAGTCCCACACTGCAGGAGGACACCCCCCCCCACCCCCAGAGCCTCTGTCTCTATCCCCCTACCCCCCCTCCACTGAGCCCCCCCACACTCCCCACCCATTCTCTGTTCCTCTCTCTCTACCCCACCCTCCTTCCTCTCCATCTTTTCATGTTTAAAGTGTGGGGCGCTGTCACAGTGCAGGGAATATGGGGCGGGGAGGAGGGCACAGCAAGATCCCACACACACAGTCTGAGCAGGGCCAGATACAAAGTGATTTTTAAGTGAGGATTGGGCTAAAGTGAGTGGGCAATGAGGGAACCACACTTCTCCCTCTCTCTCCCTTGCTCCCCCCCTCCATCTCTTCCCCCACCCCAAATAAAAATAATGACAAGTCACTCCAGGATTGGGGCTGTTTGTACATTCAATATGAACAGGGAACCTTCCACTTCGAGCACAGTCACACCTCTCTCTCCCATTCCCTCTGTCTCTCGCTGTTTCTTTCTCTCTGCCTGTTTCTCTGCCTCTATCTCTGAACCTGTCCAGCCCCCTCTGTGTCTCTTTTGCTTTCCCCCCAGATCTATATGTATATCCAAAACCCCATCTCTGCCCCGGTCTCTCCTACTCTGGATAATCTGTCCTGATCTCTGCTCTGTTTCCCCGTCTGGGGATGAATGGGGATTAAAATGCTCTCTCTGATAAGTTTCTGTCTGACCGTTTCAAATAATGACGTGTTGTGGGCCACGTTTGCTATTTCTCAGTGATTTCCATGGGGAAATGGGGAGGGAAGCTCCTCCTGCAAAGCCACATCTCTCTCTCAATGCAATGTGGCAGCAGCCAGATTCCAATATCTTTATATTGGGAAAAAATCTTTTCAAACACAACAGCACAGATTCAGCCTCAGTCACACAGCCGCTGGTTACAAATCCCACCTTCTGGGAGGGTGTGAGTGAGGGTCTTTTCCCCAGAGACTGGGGAGCTGGGCTGTGAGTGCAGAGCAGAGGACCCCCCCCTAACCCACCCCGCCCCTCCAGTGTGTCTCCTCTCCCTGCCCCTCTGCCTTTGATCTCCCTCTGTTACCCTCCCTTTCTCTCTCCCTCCCTGATAACTCACAATCAAAGGAGAAAGATGGGAGAGAGAGAGATACAGCAGGAAAACCCACAATCACATCCCCAATCCGATGGATTTAAGCGGCTGCTGCTGGTTTTATTCGGCTGCCTTTCTCTCTCTCTCTCTCTGTCTTTCTCTCCTTCCCCCCCTCCCTGTCTTTCTCTGTCTCTGTCTGTCTTTCCCTCCCTCCCTGTCTCTCTCTCTCTCTCTGTCTTTCCCTCCCTGAAATTAAATCAAAAAAATTCACATTGGTGTTTTCCTTCACATTTTATTGAAAGATGAAATATAGACAGGAATGTCTGGGGAGAGAGAGAGGGGAGGGGTGCAGAGATTGGGAAGAACGCTGGAGAGACAGAGACAGGGAAATTATGAACCCTCCATCCAAATAGAAATTCCTGGGAAAAGAGAGAGGAGAATCTGGAGTCACAGAGCACAGAAACAGGCCCTTCGGCCCACCAGGTCTATGCTGGCCGTCAAATCCCAATCTACACTCCCCCCATTCCCCAGCACTTGCTGCACAGCCTACGATGCCTCGGTGATTTAAGTGCTTTAATTTACCCGACCCCCGTTTCCACTTTCTTTCCTTTGAACCCACTTTGCGGTCCGTGAGCGAGATTTTGTTTAATAAAGTGTGGTCGCTGTTGCAGTGCGAGCAAAGGCCACAGGCCCTGTGTGTGCACAGCAAGATCCCACAACAACAGCAGCAGCAGCAACAATGTGAACCTGAATCAGATGGGACACAGTCCTCCCCAACACACACCCAACACTCTCGCCTGCTGTGAGCCCCCTTCCCCACTCACTACCCTGTGTGTGTGTGTGTCTGTGTGTGTGTGTGCGTGCGCCTGTGTGTGTATCTGTCTGTGTGTGTCTCATCCCAAATTTTCAGAAAGGGTTGAAGTCCCTCTTAAAACGAAGCCAAACCCTTTTTAAAACACAATCTCTGTGGTGCTCTGGAAGATCCCAGAAGGTGCAGTTCGCTGTGTTGTGTGTTTTAATTTGGGAAATGTTTATACATTTCTAAAGACAAATTAGAAATCTAAAGACAGATTTCTAAAGGACCCGGGTTCAATTCCCGGCTCGGGTCACTGTGATCCTGTGTCTCTTCCCCCACCCCCTCACTGCACCCCCACAAACCTCACCTCTTGCTTTCTTTTCCTGTTTTCCCCCTCACTCTCCCCCTCTCTCTCTCCCACTCCCTCCATCTTTCTCTCTCACTCCCTGTCTGCCTTTCTCTCTCTCCGTCCATCTTTCTCTCTCTCTCTCCCACTCCCTCCATCTTTCTCTGTCTTTCTCTCTCTCTCCCTCACACTGTTTCTCTCTCTCTTTCTCCCTGCCTGTCTCTCTCTCTCTCTTTCTCTCTCTGTCTCTCTCTCTGTCTCTGACTTTCCCCCTCTTTCTCTTTCTCTCTCTCTCTCTCTTCCTCCCTCCCTCCCTCCCTGTCTTTCTCTTTCTCTCTCAGAGACTGGGAATGCTGCAGTCAGGATCTCACAGAGAGTCCCACACTGCAGGAGGACACCCCCCACCCCCAGAGCCTCTGTCTCTATCCCGCTACACCCCCCTCCACTGAGCCCCCCCACACTCCCCACCCCTTCTCTGTTCCTCTCTCTACCCCACCCTCCTTCCCCTCCATCTTTTTATGTTTAAAATGTGGGGCGCTGTCACGGTGCGGGAAATATGAGGAGGGGAGACAGAGCATGAGGGCACAGCAAGATCCCACACACACAGTCTGAGCAGGGCCAGATAGATACAAAGTGATTTTTAAATGAGGATTGGGGTAAAGTGAGTGGGAAATGAGGGAACCACACTTCTCCCTCTCTCTCCCTCCACACGAGAGACCCCCAGATCCTGTGTCTCTTCCCCCACCCCCTCACTGCACCCCCCACAAACCTCACCTCTTGCTGCCCTTTCCTGCTCTCCCTCACTCTCCCCTCTCTGTCTCTCTCTCCCTTTCTCTCTCTCCCCCCCTCTCTGTCTCTTTCTCTCTGTCTCTCTGTAATATGGTTATGAAGCTGCATATATAAGGTTAAAGATGTGGTGTTTGAGAAATGTAAATATTGAAAAGAAATGCTGAGAAAACCAAAACGAACCATCCAGCGTTGTGTCTTTAGAAAGCCACACCCACAGATCCCAGCGCCCTGTCTAAAAACACAAGCAGGACTCTGGGATTGAGAACAAGCCTTTCCCCCAGGCTCAGGAATTTGAATTTCAGCTCCCTCTCCCTCCCGAGTGCTTCACAGTGAGAGAGAGAGAGACTGGGAATGCTGCAATCAGGATCCCACAGGGAGTCCCACACTGCAGGAGGACACCCCCCCCCCCACCCCCAGAGCCTCTGTCTCTATCCCCCTACCCCCCTCCACTGAGCCCCCCCACACTCCCCACCCATTCTCTGTTCCTCTCTCTCTACCCCACCCGCCTTCCTCTCCATCTTTTCATGTTTAAAGCATGGGGCTCTGTCATAGTGTGAGGAATATGGGGCAGGGGGGACAGAGCATGAGTGCACAGCAAGATCCCACACACAGTTTGAACAGGGCCAGATACAAAGTGATTTTGAAGTGAGGATTGGGGTGAAGTGAGTGGGAAATGAGGGAACCACACGTCTCCCTCTCTCTCCCCTCCATCTCTCCCCCACCCCAAATGAAAATAATAAGTCACTCCAGCATTGGTGCTGTTAGTACATTCGATCTGAACAGGGAACCTTCCACTTCGAGCAGAGTCCCACCTCTCTCTGATTCCCTCTTTCTCTCGCTGTTTCTCTCTCCCTCTATCTCTGAACCTGTCCAGCCCCCTCTGTGTCTCTTTTGCTTTCCCCCCAGATCTATATATATCCAAACCCCATCTCTGCCCCGGTCTCTCCTACTCTGGATAATCTGTCCTGATCTCTGCTCTGTTTCTCCGTCTGGGGATGAATGGGGATTAAAATGCTCTCTCTGATAAGTTTCTGTCTGACCGTTTCAAATAATGACGTGTTGTGGGCCACGTTTGCTATTTCTCAGTGATTTCCATGGGGAAATGGGGAGGGAAGCTCCTCCTGCAAAGCCAGATCTCTCTCTCACTGCAATGTGGCAGCAGCCAGATTCCAATATCTTTACAACACATCAAATATGAGGAAAATATATTTTCAAACACAACAGCACAGATTCAGCCTCAGTTACACAGTCGCTGTTTCTAAATCCCACCTTCTGGGAGGCTGTGAGTGAGGGTCTTTATCTCAGAGTAAAGTATAAAGTAAAGTTTATTTCTTAGTCACAAGTAAGGCTTACATTAACACTGCAATGAAGTTACTGTGAAATTCTCCTAGTCGCCACACTCTGGCGCCTGTTAATGCACCAGAGTGGGTTAATGCACCGAACCAGAGACTGGGGAGCTGGGTGGGCTGTGAGTGCACAGCGGAGGCTCCCCCCCCCCCCCTCTAACCCACTCCCCTCCAATCTCTCTCCTCTCCCTGCCCCTCTGCCTTTGCCCTCTCTCTCTCCCTCTCTCTGTTACCATCCCTTTCTCTCTCTCTCTCTCTCTCCCTCCCTGATAACTCACAATCACGGGAGAAAGATTGAAGAGAAAGAGATATAGCAGGAAAACCCACAATCACATCCCAAATCCAATGAAAGGGTTGACCAGGATGTTGCCTGGTATGGAGGGTATTGGCTGTGAGGATTGATTGAATAAACTGGGATTGTTCTCCCTGGAAAGACGGAGGCTGAGGGACGACCAGCTGGAAGTTTATAAAATTATGAGGGGTGTGGCGAGGATAAACAGTTGGGAGCTTTTTCCCAGGACAGAAATGATAATTACAAGGGGAACAAGTTCAAGATAAGGGGGGAAAGGTTGAGTGGAGATGTGCGGGGAAGGTTTTTACACAGAGGGTGGTGGGGGCCTGGAATGCGCTGCCAAGTGAGGTGGTTGGGGCAGATACATTAGTGACATTTAAGACTTATCTGGATAGACACATGAACAAACGGGGTAGAGAGGGATACAGGCCATTGGTCTCGATAGGTAAACATGATCGGCGCAGGCTTGGAGGGCCAAAGGACCTGTTCCTGTGCTGTGCTGTTCTTTGTATTAAAGTGGCTGCTGCAGGTTTTATTCGACCGTCGAGTCCCATCGATTTAAACACAGGCACCGTTTGGAAAAGGAGCAAAATGCAAAAGCCTTCCTGAGGTTAGGCCTGGGATTGAGGCCTGGTCACAGAGGCTGCATTATACATCCTGGACAAAGAACAGGTTCCCCAGGCCCCGGCCAGTTCACCAGAACAATCCCCTCCAGCCCCGAAACCTCCCGGACAGGGCCTGGGAGGAGGGAGGGGGGAAAAGGGAACCTGTGGTGCCCCCACCCCCTGTCCCCTTCCACCCTCCCCTCACACCGCACGCAGCCCCCATTACAGAATCACAGAATCCTACAGTACAGAAGGAGGCCATTCGGCCCATCAGGTCTACAACAACCACATTCACATCCAGGCCCCATCCTCATTCCTCCATGTGACTCTCTCTCTCTCTGTCTCCCTGTCTCTCTCTCTCTTTGTGTGACTTTCTCTCTGTCTCTCCCGATCTCTCTCTCCCTGTCTAATATTGTTATGAAGTTGCGTATATCAGGTTAAAAATGTGGTGTTTGACAAATGTAAATATTGAAAAGAAATGCTGAGAAAACCAAAACGAACCATCCAGCGTTGTGTCTTTAGAAAGCCTGTGTCTCTGTGCTGGGGATTTTAAACTGCAGAAAGCAGGGCTGCAGAACACAACTTTACAACATTTGTGTCCAAAGCAGCAGCCAGAGTCCCAGCAGAGCAAAACAGGCTTTGAACTGGACCAATGATTTTAAAACAAGCTCTCAAACGCACACAACCAATTGCATTCAAATTGGGGCGTTGGTGACAGCCTCAAGCCACTCAAATTGCAGGAATACTGTGAGGAAATTCTGGGTATTTAAACCCGGGACAGGGGGAAATAACGGGGAGGGAGCGACCTTGCTGCCTCTTTAGATTGAAGGGGGGAGAGTCTGATACTGAATCCTGCAGTAATATATACAGCTTCATCACATCACCATCTAAATAGAAGCAGAAACCAACTCAGAAAGTATTCCAGACCCAAGCAGCAGAAGCAAGTTCACACTTCCAACAGACGCCTGGTTATTCGAGGGTGACTCTATTCTGTAATGATTTATTTCATTATTCCTGAGTGAGTCTTGTCCTTGGAACAGCATTCTACTGGGGAGTTCATTCAGTTTGTTCATTGTTTTAATAAGGTTGTCACCCAGTCTAAATTAAAGACCTGTTAGTTGTTCCTGATGGAGAGAGTGTCAGATCTTGCTTTAATTTACCAATTTCTCCCACAGTCCAAAGCTGTGCGGGTTCGGTGGATTGGCCGTGTTAAATTGACCCCAGTGTCAGGGGGATTAGCAGGTTAAAAGTGTGGGGTCATGGGAATAGGGCCTGGGTGGGATTGTGGTCGGTACAGACTAGATGGGCCGAATGACCTCCTTCTGCACTGTAGGGATTGAATGTCTAAAACCAGTCGCTTCCTCCTGTCTCTCACATACTTATTTAAGATTACGAGGCGAGGTCTATCCCTTTAGGGGGTTACAAAATAGCGCAGAGGGAAACATCACCTCAGAGTGGTAACAATATTTATAATCCCACAATCACACACCCACCCTCCCTTAGTCAACGAATGAATGATTCAAATGACAATGAAGGTAATTCTGCACAGCAAGATCCCACTGCCAGTCCCACAGTGGAGGAGGACACCCCCAGACTCTGTGTCTCTTTCCCCCTGCCCCTCCTGAGACCCTCTCACACCTCCCCCACCCCCTCTCTGTTTAGCTCTCCCTCCATTTCTCTATCTCTCTCTCTGCCTCCTCCGCCTCCCCAACCCTTCTCCTTCCCCTCAATCTTTCCTGTTTAAAGTTCTGCTCACGGTCACAGTGCGAGGAATAGGGAGCCAGACCCACCTGTGTGCACAGCAAGATCCCACACACACAACCTGGTGAGGGGCAGATTAAATAAATGTTGTGGGTGAGGACTGCAGGAGAGTGTGTGGGAAATGGGATCCACTCCTCTCTCTCTCTCTCTCTTCCCAAATTAAATTGACAACAATTCACATTGGTGTTTTCTTAAACATTTTATTGAAAGATGAAATATAGACAGGAATGTCTGGGGAGAGAGAGAGGGGAGGGGAGGGGTGCTGGGATTGGTAAGAACACTGGAGAGACAGAGAAATTCTATACCCCCCCCCCCCATCCAAATAGAAATTCCTGGGAAAAGAGAGAGAGAAAAGAATCTGGAGTCACACAGCACAGAAACAGGCCCTTCGGCCCACCAGCTCCATGCTGGCCATCAAATCCCAATCTATCCTCCTCCCATTCCCCAGCACTTGCTCAAGAGCCTACGATGCCTCGGTGATTAAAGTGCTTGAATTTACCCGACCCCTTTTCAAGCTTTTTCCTTGAACCCACTTTGCGGTCCCTGAGCCAGATTTTGTTTGAAAATAAAAAGTGTGGGCGCTGTTGCAGTGCAGGCAAAGGCCACAGGCCCAGTGTGTGCACAGCAAGATCCCACAGTAGCAGCAGCAATGTGAACCTGAATCAGATGGGACACAGTCCTCCCCCACCCCTCCCCCACTCTCTTGCCTGCTGTGAGCCCCCTTCCCCACTCACTACCCTGTGTGTGTCTGTGTGTGTGTGTCTGCATCATCCCAAATCTCCAGAAAGGCCGGAACTCCCTCTTAAAAGTAACCCTTTTTAAAACTAAAATCCCTGTGGTGCACAGCAAGATCCCACAAAGTGCAGTCAGCTGTGTTGAGCATTTTTTAAATTTGGGAATTGTTTATACAGAGTGAGGGAGCCAGAGAGGGGCTGAGACAGTGAAATCCCTCTCTCAGGACCCTCAGAATTAAACTGGAGACCCTGTCCCTCACTGAAACCCCCCCTCCCTCTAACAGCCTGTGTCTCTCCCCCTGCATCTAACCCACAACTCCAGCTGTTTCCATCCCTCCCTGTTCCTCTCTCTCCCTGCCTCTCTGTCTCCATCTGTTTCTGCTCGAGAAGAGACAGGGAGAGAGAGGACAGGGAGAGAGAGAGACGGGGAGAGACAGAGATAAAGCGAGAGAGACAGATATTTGATAATTAATTGTGTCTGGTCGCATTATTGAGTGTGGTTTAATTTGGTGATTTTTTTTATACAGAGAGGCAGAGAGAGAGGTGAAGACAGTGACATTCTCCCCCTGGCACCCTCGCAAGTTCAAAGACACAAAAGCTGCAGACACTCACACACACAAACTGGGTTTGGTAAGTTTCCCAATCTCTGCAGCTTCCCATGTGGCCCAGGGTTTGATTTGAAATTTAAAAGCAGCTTGGAGAGACTGCAGGATTTTTGAGTTGAGTTTCTCCCCCCCCCTCACCCTGTAAATATAAAATAGAAATTCCTGGATTAAAATATTCCCTTGGACAGAGCAGAGGGAATGTGTGAGTGGTGTGTGTGTGTGTCTGAGACCTAGGCTGGATTTGGGAATATCTGCCTGCTGAAGAGGGTCAGTGAAACCATCCTGGCTGAATATCTCATCGCTAAAGAGTCACAGAGAGAGATATCTGATCAATAAATGTGTTACTGAACCCACTCTGGATGCTCCCTCTATCTCTGTCTTTCTCACTAACTTCATTGCAGTGTTAATGTAAGCCTTGTGACACTAAGAAATAAACTTTAAATCTTTCAACTTTAAAAACTCTCTCTTTCTGTCTCTCTCAGTAACTGCAGCGTTAATGTAAGCCTTACTTGTGACACGAATAAACAAACTTTAAAACTTTAAATATCCTCTCTGTCTCTTTCTGTCTCTTTATCTATGTCTCTGTCTCTGTGTGTCTCTGTCTCTCTCAGTAACTTCATTGCAGTGTTAATGTAAGCCTTACTTGTGACACTAATAATCAAACTTTAAAACTTTCAACTTTAAAACCTCTGTCTGTGTGTCTCTGTCTCAATTCAGACACTAGTTCAGTGCCAGGTTGAGAGGGGGTCAGTATTGAGCAGAGTGGGAGGCAGTTTGATACAAAGTTTGCAGAAACTGCAGCGAGTGTTTGTAAACATGTTGGGGTTGTGGAAAGGTCAGTGTGTAACAAGCTGAGGGAAGGTGTTTCCACTTCACATGTGGCTACTTTTTGACAGAGTTACCTTTGCATCTACAGGGAGCTCTGAAGCCTCATGGCTTTCTGCCTGCCTCTGTTTGAACAGTTTAATATGTTTCAGCACTGAGACCTCTGGCCCTTGTTGGGAATATCAGTCTCCCAGAATACCAGTATACCTGACTGCCCACCTCCCCGCCCGCCAACCCCAGCCCCCAACCCTGTGTGTGTGTTGTCCCAAGTCTGGAGACTTCCCCGCAGTCCCCTGAAAGGTTTAAACTGCCTCTGAGAAAACGCCCCTTTTTAAAACAAAATCCCCAGCAAGATCCCACAAGGTGCAGTCAGCTGTGTTGAGTGTTTTGTAATTTGGGAAAAGTTTATACAGAGAGAGAGAGAGAGAGTGAGGCAGAGAGGGGCTGAGACAGTGAAATCAAACCCCCCGGGACACCCAGAATGAAAATTACACAGCACAAAATCCCAGGATTGCCCCTTTCCAGGTTTTACTGAGAGATTGTCCAACTAAATATTAATTCCTGGGAAAAAGAGGGAGAGAGAGAGAATAAAGAGAGGCAGATAGAGAAAGGAAATGGAGAGAAAAGCAGAGAGAAATAGACAGAATGGGGGAAAAGCTGTGGAGAGGATGAAATGAAAATCTGAACATCTGTTAACTGAATTGTAAAGGCCTCTGTGAATTTTATTCAACAATTAGGTTCATTGCTCTGTCTCCGACCCCTGTTATTTTAGATTTAAAGCAAACTTATAGACAGTTTCATACATAATTTAGTCTTTGCCACCCACCAAAGGGTTAACGTGTTCGTGACTAATTACAAAGCCGGGATATTTTAACCCCAGGGTTTCAAACTCCAGCCCCCCCTCCCCACAATCGAATCCGAGGAAGCAAGATTAAAATTAAACCTGGATCAGGATAATAAAGAGACAACAACTCACATGCGGCCTATAGAACAGGCTTCAGTCCATCCATCCTCCTCTGGAGAAAAGCCCCTTGTCCAAGTATTCCGAGTCCCGTTGCAGTCTTCAAAATTCAAATTCCTGGGGAGAAGAGAGAAAATAGTTAATTAAAATACAAGAAAATATTTAAATTAAATAGCACAAGAGCCCAGGATTCCCCTTCTCAGATTTTACTGAGAGATTGTCTAACTAGATATGAATTCTTGGGGAAAAGAGAGAGAAAATTAATTAAATACAAGAAACCATTGAAATTAAATCTCACCAAAACGCAGGATTCCCCCTTCTCAGTTACACAATCTCTCAGAAACATCAGAATGGCATGAACAGAGAGAGAGAAGTCTACAAACAGAATCTCCTAAAACTGAATTCAAATATCCACAACCCCCCAGTCCATCCCTGTCTCCCTCTCAGACTCCAGGAGCTGCTCATCTCCCTCTTTCAGTTTGGGAAGGGGCTGCTGATTCCTTCGGGACACTTTTTAAAATCGCCCTCCCGGGATTGATTTCTACAACTCCCTCCATCTCCCTTTCACTATCTCCCTCTCTTTTCTCCCTCTGCTCCTGTCTCTCTCACTCAGTGTAAAGATGGATGTTCCTGTCTGGATCCTTGTCCCTGTCCCCTCTCTTTCTCACTCGTTGTCTCTGTCCATAGCTGTTTCTTTCCCTCTCTCTCATGTACTCTGCATTGAAATGAGCGATGCCATATTCCTGTCTCCCTGTTTACAATAACACAGTTTTTGTTGATTAAAGGTTTAAAGAGACACAAAGGAAGATGGAGCCAGAGAGAGACATTCTGGAGAGTGATAGACAGATATGGAAGAATGCTCGAGAGAGAGAGAGAGAGAGACATTCTGGAGAGTGATAGACAGATATGGAAGAATGCTCGAGAGGGAGAGAGAGACATTCTGGTGAGTGATGGACAGATATGGAAGAATGCTCGAGAGGGAGAGATGAATGGAAAGAAACAGGAAGGGAGAGAAAGCTGAAGATAGGGGAAAAATACTGGAGAGAGAGAGAGAGAAAAGCAGAGCGAAATAGAATGGGGAAGAAAGCTGCAGAGGGGAAGATAAATGTAAAGGCTGAACTTCAGAAAATTGAATTGTAATGTCCTCTGTGAATCTTATTTAACATTCGGGTAAATCACTCTCTCCCACCCCTGTTATTTTGGATTTGCATCAAACTTTTAGACAGTTTCATATTACAGATATTTAATTTACTCTTTGCCACCCAGCAAAGGGTTAACCTGTTTGTGACGAATTGCAAAGCCGGGATATTTTAACCCCAGGGTTTCAAACTCCACCCCACCCCATCCCACAATCGAACCAGGATTGGTTCATCCGAGGAAGCGAGATTAAAATTAAACCTGGATCAGGGTAATAAAGAGACGACAACTCACATGCGGCCTATAGAACAGGCTTCAGTCCATCCATCCTCCTCTGGAGAAAAGCCCCTTGTCCAAGGATTCTGAGTCACATTGCAGTCTTCAAAATTCAAATTCCTGGGGAGAAGAGAAAATAATTAATTAAAATACAAGAAAATGTTTAGCACAAGAGCCCAGGATTCCCCCTTCTAAGATTTCACTGAGAGATTGTCCAACTAAATATTAATTCCTTGGGAAGAGATCGAATATAATTAATTTAAATACAAGAAAATGTTTAAATTTAATACACAAGAGCCCAGGATTCCCCTTTCTCAGTTACACAATCTCTCAGTAAAATCTAAATATTAATTCTTGGGTAAAAGAGAGAGAAATATATTAAAATACCAGAAAATGTTTAAATTAAATAGCACAAGAGCCCAAGATTCCCCCTTCTCAGATTTTACTGAGAGATTGTCCAACAAAATATTATTTCCTGGGAAAAAGAGGGAGAGAGAGAGGGAATAAAAAAGAGAGACAGATAGAGGAAGGAAAGGGATGGAGAGAGAGAAAGCAGAGAGGAAATAGACAGAATGGGGGAAAAGCTGCAGAGAGGACGAAATGAAATTTTGAACTTCTGAAAACTGAATTGTAAAGGCCTCTGTGAATTTTATTCAACAATTAGGAACAGCGGTCTGTCTCCCATCCCTGTTATCTTGGATTTAAAACAAATTGAGACAGTTTCATATCACAGACATTTAATTAACTCTTTGCCACCCACCTAAGGGTTAATGTGTTTGTAACTAATTGCAAAGCCGGGATATTTTAACCCCAGGGTTTCAAACTCCAGCCCCCCCACCCCACAATCGAACCAGGACTGGTTCATCCGAGGAAGCGAGATTAAAATTAAACCTGGATCAGGGTAATAAAGAGACGACAACTCATTTGCAGCCTATAGAACAGGCCTCAGTCCATCCATCCTCCTCTGGAGAAAAGCCCCTTGTCCAAGGATTCCGAGTCATGTTGCAGTCTTCAAAATTCAAATTCCTGGGGAGAAGAGAAAATAATTAATTAAGGTACAAGAAAATGTTTAAATTAAATAGCACAAGAGCCCAGGATTCCTCCTTCTAAGATTTCACTGAGAGATTGTTTAACTAAATATGAATTCCTTGGGAAGAGATAGAATATAATTAATTTAAATACAAGAAAATGTTGAAATTAAATAGCACAAGAGCCCAGGATTCCCCTTTCTCAGTTACACAATCTCTCAGTAAAAGCTAAATATTAATTCTTGGGTAAAAGAGAGAGAAATATATTAAAATACCAGAAAATGTTTAAATTAAATAGCACAAGAGCCCAAGATTCCCCCTTCTCAGATTTTACTGAGAGATTGTCCAACAAAATATGACTTCCTGGGAAAAAGAGGGAGAGAGAGGGAATAGAAAAGAGAGACAGATAGAGGAAGGAAAGGGAGAGAAAGAGAGAAAGCGGAGAGAAATAGACAGAATGGCGGAAAAGCTGCAGAGAGGACACAATGAAAGTCTGAACATCTGAAAACTGAATTGTAAAGGCCTCTATGAATTTTATTCAACAATTAGGAACAGCGCTCTGTCTCCCATCCCCTGTTATCTTGGATTTAAAACTAACTTTCAGACTGCTTCATATTACAGATATTTAATTTACTCTTTGCCACCCAGCAAAGGGTTAACCTGTTTCTGACTAACTGCAAAGCCAGGATATTTTAACCCCAGGGTTTCAAACTCCAGCTGCCCCCCCACACCCCACAATCGAACCAGAACTGGTTCATCCGAGGAAGCGAGATTAAAATTAAACCTGGATCAGGGTAACAAAGAGACAACTCACATGCGGCCTATAGAACAGGCTTCAGTCCATCCATCCTCCTCTGGAGAAAAGCCCCTTGTCCAAGGATTCCGAGTCCCATTGCAGTCTTCAAAATTCAAATTCCTGGGGAGAAGAGAAAATAATTAATTAAAATACAAGAATTCTTTAAATTAAATAGCACAAGAGCCCAGGATTCCCCCTTCTCAGTTACACAATCTCTCAGTAAAATCTAAATATTAATTCTTGGGGAAAGAGAGAGAAAATAATTAAAATACAAGAAAATATTTAAATTAAATAGCACAGCAAAAAACCCAGGATCTCCTCTCAGTGACACAATCTCTCAGTAACACCCAAACACAACAAGTCAGTTGTAAAGCAGAGACTAAAGAGATTGAGACATTTCCCTCCCTGTGTGTTTCTCTCTCTCTCTCTCTATTCCACTCTCATTCAGATCTCGCTCCCTCTGATATGAAACATTAAATCTGGATCAGGTTAATAAACAGACACAACTCACTCGGGATGAAGCCTGAGCAACAGGCCTCAGTCAGCCCTCCCTCTGGAAGAAGCTCCTCTCCCTCATCCTGGTCACAAACATTCCCGTCCTTTGGATCCTCGACACATCCCCAGTTTTCAAAATTCCTCAGGAGAAAAAGAGATAAAAATTGGTTAAAAAGAGAGAGAAAAAGAGACAAGGCCATTTTAACAATAAGACACACAACATATCACAGCGAGGAGTCCAGCATTTCCATTCAAGTCCATTCAGCATCATGTCCACACAAGCAAAGCACAGGTAAAAACGCAGATTGAGACACACACACTGAATCAGAGTGGGAATGTTTTCAGTGCAGGGGGATTATTGGTGTGGAGACTGAAGGCTCTCAGATTCACATTTATCCTGAGTGTGCTGGATGCAAACCCCACCCTGAGTCTCTGACATGTCTGCAATGTCTGTCTCTCTATTGAGATGCTAATTCACCCCCCTCCCCCTCTCACCCCAGAGGAGTTTGTGGCAATGTCAGACTGACTATTGATATGTTAATGCAGGGAGGCAATGGATTCTGCAATCTCCTGCCTTTAGTTTCTTTAGTTTAGTTTCAAAGTTTATTTCTTTTCCCCTGTAGGTCGTGTTCGTCCATTTCAAAAACCCCCTGACCCCCCCACAGCAGCCCTGAAAATCCTTGCAGCCGCTCCCCACAACCCAGCGAGTGGAGGGGGAATGGGGATGTGTGAGTGAGTGGATTGGGGGGATTGTGTCAGTGTGTGTCTGTCTATCCCCCCCTCTCTGCTCACACTTCCTGCCCAGCCTGCTGAAGACAGGGAAAGAATGGGAGTTGAACAAAGCCTCCTCTCTGCCTCCATTTTCAAAGGATTTGCCCCTTTCTCACACCAGTTTTGTCCATTGAGCTGTCCCTATCAATTGGAAAAAAGTTTTATTTATCTCGCTGTGAGATATGAAGTCACTAATTACTAAATACAGACAAAAACATCCCATTATGAGACACGGAGCTTCAATGGGATTTTAAACTGAAATCCTCGGATGTCAATTCCTGAGGTTAAAAGTTTCTAATTCATTAATTTGGATTAAATTAAAACCGGCCAGTATATTCTCACCAGCTGCTTTCTGTTAACTCTCCCCCTTATCACCGGTGGTTAGCACTGCTGCCTCACAGCGCCAGGGACCCGGGTTTGATTCCCGGCTTGGGTCACTGTCTGTGCAGAGTCTGCACGTTCTCCCCGTGTCTGCGTGGGTTTCCTCCGGGTGCTCCGGTTTCCTCCCACATTCTGAAAGATGTGCTGGTTAGGGTGCATTGGCCGTGCTAAATTCTCCCTCAGTGTGACCCGAACAGGCGCCGGAGTGTGGCGACTAGGGGATTCTCACAGTAACTTCATTGCAGTGTTAATGTAACCCTACTTGTCACACTAGTAGATAAACTGAAACTTAACACTCATGCACTGTCCTGCTCGCACTCACTCACTCTTATACACTTACTCACTTTGTACACTCACTCCCTATTACACACTTACACACACACACTCAAACACACACACATCTCACACACACATTCACTCTCTCGGAAACACTCGCTTTAACACACTCTCATCAACACACACATAAATACTCCCTCACACGCTCTCACACACACTCACATTCACTCACTCCACCCCCCCGCTCATTACACACTCACTCATCTCTCCCTTGCACACACACTCAGTCTATCTTTCATACACACACTCACACGAGGTATTCATACACACACTGTCACACTCTCTCTCACACTCACACACACACACACTCTCTCACACACACTCACTCTCTCTCACACACTCACTCTCTCACACACTCACTCTCTCTCACACACACACTCTCTCTCACACACACACTCTCTTACACACACACTCTCTCTCACACACACACTCTCTCTCTCACACACTCTCTCTCACACACACACACTCTCTCTCACACACTCCCCCCCACACACACACTCTCTCACACACTCTCTCACACACACACACTCTCTTACACACACACTCTCTCTCACACACACACACTCTCTCACACACTCTCTCTCTCACACACACTCTCTCACACACTCACACTCTCTCTTACACACACACAATCTCTTACACACACACTCTCTCTCACACACACACACTCTCTCTCACACACACACACACACACACACTCTCTCTCTCACACACACACACACACACACACACACACACACACACGCTCTCTCCCACACACACACTGTCCCACACACACACACTCTCTCTGTCTATCTCTGTCTGTCTGTCTCTCTCTCTGTCTGTCTCTCTCTGTGTCCCTCTCCCTCTGTCACTCTTTCTCTCTGTCTCTCTCTTTCTGTGTCTCCCTCTCTCTGTGTCTCCCTCTCTCTGTGTCTCCCTCTCTCTGTGTCTCCCTCTCTCTGTGTCTCCCTCTCTCTGTGTCTCCCTCTCTCTGTGTCTCCCTCTCTCTGTGTCTCCCTCTCTCTGTGTGTCTCCCTCTCTCTGTGTGTCTCCCTCTCTCTGTGTGTCTCCCTCTCTCTGTGTGTCTCCCTCTCTCTGTGTGTCTCCCTCTCTCTGTGTGTCTCCCTCTCTCTGTGTGTCTCCCTCTCTCTGTGTGTCTCCCTCTCTCTGTGTGTCTCCCTCTCTCTGTGTGTCTCCCTCTCTCTGTGTGTCTCCCTCTCTCTGTGTGTCTCCCTCTCTCTGTGTGTCTCCCCCTCTCTGTGTGTCTCCCCCTCTCTGTGTGTCTCCCCCTCTCTGTGTGTCTCCCTCTCTCTGTGTGTCTCTCCCTCTCTCTAACTCTCCCTCTCTCTGCCTCTCCGTCTCTCTGCCTCTCCGTCTCTCCCTCTCTCCGTCTCTCCCTCTCTCCGTCTCTCCCTCTCTCAGTCTCTCCCTCTCTCAGTCTCTCCCTCTCTCAGTCTCTCCCTCTCTCAGTCTCTCCCTCTCTCAGTCTCTCCCTCTCTCAGTCTCTCCCTCTCTCAGTCTCTCCCTCTCTGTCTCTCCCTCTCTCAGTCTCTCCCTCTCTCAGTCTCTCCCTCTCTCTGTGTCTCCCTCTCTCTGTGTCTCACTCTCTCTGCGTCTCCCTCTCTGTGTGTCTCTCTGTGTCTCCCACTCTCTGTCTCTCCCTCTCTCTGTCTCTCCCTCTCTCTGTCTCTCCCTCTCTCCGTCTCTCCCTCTCTCCGTCTCTCCCTCTCTCAGTCTCTCCCTCTCTCAGTCTCTCCCTCTCTCAGTCTCTCCCTCTCTCAGTCTCTCCCTCTCTCAGTCTCTCCCTCTCTCAGTCTCTCCCTCTCTCAGTCTCTCCCTCTCTGTCTCTCCCTCTCTCAGTCTCTCCCTCTCTCAGTCTCTCCCTCTCTCTGTGTCTCCCTCTCTCTGTGTCTCACTCTCTCTGCGTCTCCCTCTCTGTGTGTCTCTCTGTGTCTCCCACTCTCTGTCTCTCCCTCTCTCTGTCTCTCCCTCTCTCTGTCTCTCCCTCTCTCTGTCTCTCCCTCTCTCTGTCTCTCCCTCTCTCTGTCTCTCCCTCTCTCTGTCTCTCCCTCTCTCTGTCTCTCCCTCTCTCTGTCTCTCCCTCTCTCTCTCTGTCTCATTCTCTGTCTGTCTCTCTCTCTCTCTCTCTCTGTCTCTCTCTCTGTGTCCCTCTCCCTCTGCCACTCTTTATCTCTGTCTCTCTCTTTCTGTCTCTCTCTTTCTGTGTGTCTCCCTCTCTGTGTCTCCCTCTCTGTGTCTCCCTCTCTGTGTCTCCCTCTCTGTGTCTCCCTCTCTGTGTCTCCCTCTCTGCGTCTCCCTCTCTGCGTCTCCCTCTCTGCGTCTCCCTCTCTGCGTCTCCCTCTCTGCGTCTCCCTCTCTGCGTCTCCCTCTCTGCGTCTCCCTCT